>NW_013952548.1:1032686-1037830 GCF_001266775.1 Austrofundulus limnaeus
ATATTACAGAACATGCAAAGTACGCCCGGTGACTATTACTGTTTACCACAAATTCACTTGACCTCAATTGTCTCAGCAGGATAAGAAAGATCATTAGAACAACAAAGCTTGTGTATAAACAAGAGGTCTCACTTCAATATAAACTGTAAGTTTATGTGTCTCTGGTGCATTTCTGGTTAAAACATGTTTATTCGTTCTGGGAAGTTACTGACGGCAAGTAGWGCATTTAGAAATTTTACTCAGAGTAGTGACACTTCATAATACCATTACTCAAGCAAAATAAAAAGTACAATGTAGTAAAACTACCCATGAAAGTACATTCCTCACCAAAAAAAGTGACCCCAGTAAATGTTGTAGAGTAGTTCCTACCCACTTCTGATGAAGACCAGATAAAAAGTACAAATCTGTGGTCAAATGTGACCCTCCCTCAGCAGTTACTGCTCGCGTGCAGAGTGAAATCCTGTTGAGTGTCCTGACTCACTTATATATTCTGTGCCCCAGAGGGAAGTGATGAAGTCACCGTCATGTGTAAGAACACAAGAGATACTCTTTCAAAGTAAACAGATGTGAAATAAAAAAGTGCTTTTCCAGAGTCATGCCGTTTTTTTTTATCCAAACATACAGCTTCTCTCTACAATATGCATCATCTGCATCATCTGCGTGCTGAGTTTATCACCCACAGCTCATTCTTCGGTGCACTGGTCCAAGTGAAAATGCTCCCTACGTCCCTCTTAGTGTATAAATAGTTTATGTGCGAACATGCATTTGAGTGACACTGCTAGCGAAACGCACGCGCGAGTTTGTTTTTGCAGCCCTATCTTGTTTCTTTTGGCCAGCACAAACGTTTAGGTGACAAAGTAGGCGTGTGCGCAGTAGTATTATGTTTTGCACAATAACCTAAAACCAAGGTGGAGCAACCTGTTGAGATTGCTGCCAGGTTGCTCCACCGGCAGGCCTTTGAGGCTGCCAAATGGGAGTTCAATTGGTTCAATTTTGGCAGTGTTGTAAACAGAAACTGGCCGGATAATAAAAAAAAAATAAAAATAATAAATTTTCCTTCTTTTGTTCCACTATTGACGTCAAAGTAAACTGGATGAAACAAACAAGAAAGTGTCAATTACAAATCTATAAAAAATAATAATAATAATTACGACTAGAAAACACATTTTCTGTAAAAAAGCATAACTAAAAGTTAAATGTAACAAAGCAGTAGCTAAAATAATAAACAGAAACTGGAACCGAAAATTAGCAAGTTAAAGTTAGCATTTAGCATTTAGCAAGAATGAACTCATCCACATTCACTGTATTGAAACTAGAGTTAATTAAACAAATAAAAAAAAATATGAAGACTTAAAATGCCAACATCCATCACACCTCGTCATTTTATTCATCTTATCGTTCTTAAAACAGGAAATCAGACATTTTTATGAGGACGGCTTCTGTCTGTCACTCTGAGAAACACCAGGTCTGGACTTGTGCACCAAGTTTATTTGAAAAGCGGCAGTTATTTTGATAGCGAGCAGGTCACAAGCGACGGAAGATTTGGGCTGAAAAAAACATCCCGTTGCTAAGTTAGATTGATTATGTTGCGACAAGAACAGGCATGCCCGCATCACTTGTTAAACATTTTTTAATGTTTTCAGCATAAGGGTCAGATTTTAGTGCAATAAAGCCAAAACCTGTTTTAAACGGGTGACAAGTTTTATTTATTTTTTTCCCCTGCTCTGGCTTTGCAAATCCAGAAAAACTGCCTGCAAGGCATGTATGGGAAGGTCACTTGATAACAAGCAAAATGCTTTGATCTATGATGTTCGTTAGTGCGTTCGCATTGTCAACCGCAAGCCAACAGTCTGTATAAATTAATTAAATTAATACAGAAAATGTTGATGAACTCCCTTACCTGTGGAATCAAATAATTACCCAAAACACAGATAAGCTTGATCTTTCGGCGCTGCTAAAGAGTTGACAAAAAATCCATTAGGAAGAACCACAATTGCCTAATTGGCATTGCTTGTAAAGAATGTTCTGATGAGTTTTGCTCAAGTGAATCATACAACCGTAATTAAATGCACAAGTTGTTCAGAGTACGACCAACAAGACCAGAACATTCCTGCAGTGATTAATGTTTTAAGAYGTGTGTAATTAAGAATGCAGGCACAAGATAAGAATAAGGTTCTGTCTCACTGACAGTAACAAGGAGAGAGACTGATGCTGTTGATGGTTTTACTGTAGTGTCAATTAATCTGTAAGCATTTACCACCAATTGATAAGGCTGGCTTGTCACTTTAACCAAACTGATGCAAACTAATAATAATAATAATAATACAGTCATTTTTATAGGAATTTACAGTTTTATTCTTGAAACTTTAGCCTTCAAAGTTCCACAGGCTAAAAATTTTTTGTCACTAAATTCTAATTTCTTTAAACAAAACTAAAAGAGTTTGAGGTGGTTTGAGCATTTGCCTCCTGGACGCCTCCCTTTAAAAGTGTTCCACTGGAAGGAGGCCCCTGGGGAAGACTCAGGACTCACTGGAGGGATTGTGCATCCTCTCTGGCCTGGGAACACCTCGGGGTCCTCCAGGACGAGCTGGAAAGTGTCGCTGGTGAGAGGGAGGTCTGGGTTTCTCTCCTAGGCCTGTTGCCTTTGCTGCCCGACTGTGGATAAGCAGAAGAAGATGGAGATGGAGATTGAACAAAACTAGGAATGAGGAAAATATGTTTCTAGTTAACTTAACCAAAGACTTATCCTGACCCTACAGACTACAAATTTTTGGAACATAAAAACTGCCATTTGAGACTGAGCAAAATACGTTTGGACGGATGATCAACAGACAGATCAGATGAAGAAAGTTGATCTTGGGTAAACAGTGAGAAAGGTGGACCATTTAAGAGTTATTCTACTGGAGTATTTGTACACATTTGAAACGTCCATCCATTATCTATACCCGCTTTTTCCTTTCAGGGTCACGTGGTCACTGGTGCCCATATCCAGCAGTTACAGTGCGAGGGGCGGGGTACAACCTGGACACGTCACAAGTCCATCACAGGGCCACACATAGAGACAAACAAGATAAACAACCACTCTCTCACTCACACCTATAGGGACAATTTATAGTTACCAATTAACCCAGGGGGGCCCAAATATTTTCCCCAAGAGGGCCAAAATGAGAATCTATCCGGGGCTGCGGGCCAAATGCAGCAATACAATACATGAAATACAAATACTATTTTAGTTAAGTTCTTCATTTTGCAACTATTAAGCTAGCAGCTAGTGTGGTGGCCTGCTTTTGTTTAAGTCTGGACACTTGGAGAAAGTCTGCCATATGCTCAAGTAGCAAAGGCTCATGGGAAATTTCATAAATTGATAAAATATGAGTTTTTCTGGCCTTATAAAGTGTGCAAATACACGTGGGGTTAAATCTAATCTAAATATCACTTTTTACTTGTATTTCACGTTTCATATTTAATCTTAATACATCAAAGATAAAGTCAGAACCATGAGTGAAAACTATCTGTACTTATATAGTCGTTGGACCAATGGATAAAATGACAAAGAGGAAATACTTTTTCTACATAGGACGACAGGTTACAACAACGTCAACTGCTGGTGGGCCAAACCAAATTGCTTGGCGGGGAAAATTTGGCCCACGGGCCYCAACTTTGGGCTCCTCTGAATCAACCTAACAGCCATGTTTTTGGTCTGCAGGAGGGAGCCGGAGTGCCCGGAGAGAACCCATGCATGGTGAGAACATGCAAACTCTACACAGAAAGGTTCCCCGGCTGGGATTCAATCCAGCGACCTTCTTGCTGAGAGGCAACAGCAACTCAGCCACACATTTGAAATAAATATGGCAAAATCTGGACCACTTTAGACCTAGAGCTTTTAGACCTGGACTTTTTTGGGGTGGATTTTTTTCTGTGCATATGTCAAAATGCACTTTAGAAATGGGTTGTAGTCACTCAAAAACTGAGGAGAGACCCCCAGCATGAACCTTAGCAGCATGAATGTTGTGCACCTGTTGGAGCTTCCTTTTTAAGGGTGCTAAACAAATTTATTGTTTTGCACTTAGTGTTACAGTTTAAACATAAATTAAATGAGCTTGCACAAACTGCCTTACATTATAACCCAACACACACATTTTGATTAATGATTAAGTCTTCAATCAAAGGACCTATTCGGCTACTATTCTTACCATTAATATATCTTTTGAACAGTAGCTACAGCTGATTTTTATTTTTTATTTTATTTTTCCGTGTGTTGCTTAAACCTGGAATTCGGCCATGAGGAGAATTTCAAATTCCTACATCTTACGGTAAAGTTCAGAGTATGCTCCAAAGCACAATTAAGACTTATCACATCATAGGCGCTCCAACTCTTGTCAGATCAGAGACCACACAGGTGAAAATTCTGATCCAATTTGCTTTAATAAGCCTGCCTTCTCAAGTTAAATCAGTTCAAAGTTATCTGTCATTGTGATGAGCTTATTTACTTGACTAATGATGTTCAAGTATGTTCTCCAGGTGATTAATCGTCATACTTTCTTTGCCTTTTTTTCATTGTTTGTTTGGTTTAAAATTACAAGTATGGGACACAACTTTGAAAATGGCATTTCAAGCCATCTCCATCTAAAGATAGGACCTGTGTTAAAATAACTTATTCATCATTTTTATACCTTGAGGAATTCCACTGTGATTTAAATTTGATCTGACAGGAACAGAGAACATGCGAGGCACATCCACATGATCTCATAGGGCCCCTCTTGTATACAGTCCTTTCAGGTTCTTTACAAATACTTGATCTGCGCTAACACTGCAGTTTGATCTGTGTTACTTATTCATGGTCCTTTCCACCAGGGAAGGATCGAAGAGGGAAACACGGATCATTTTTAGTGTGCTTTTTTGCTCATTCATTTTTGAGCAGGCAGGCCAGCGAGTACATGCTTTTAACACCATTTGCAACATATTCCACTCGACCTAAACTGACTCTTGCTCCAGTGGGTTTGAGTTCTACTTTCTCGAAACTTGACAGGCAACAAGATGGTGTGGAGAAACGCTTTGGCCCTGCTGACGAATTTGTTTTAATTTGAGCCACACACACACACACACACACACACACACACACACACACACACACACACACACAC
>NW_013952548.1:1038695-1044445 GCF_001266775.1 Austrofundulus limnaeus
TCACTGTAAATACCTACTCACCTGTAAATACTCACCTCTGGATCCTCACCTTTTTGGACCAACTCCTCCACGCCTCATCTCCTTCCCCAGCCTGTAAGAACTCACCTGTTTTACTTACCTGCTAAAAACCATTACTGGAAGAATCTCAAATACTCACCTCTGCAATCATTCTGTTCCAGGTCCAGATCCCAGACACCTGTATAAATAAAATCACTTACCTTTTGTCTATGTCTCTGTTTGTAACTGCTCACGTTGACTTACACCTGTAATCCTGATCGTTTCGGTTCGATACTTTAGTTTCACGGTTTGATATTTTTTCCATACAAAAAAGAGAGATGTCCATGGCTTTTTAAACTTGTAATTTATTTAAATTAATTATGAACATTTGCTTAACCTCAAAAGTACAGTTTTTAAATTAAATGTTGCTGAAACAGCAAGTTTCTTAGTGGATCTGTGCTCAAAAATACAGCCTAGGTGGAGTAGTCGAACACAGATCCACTGATCCTTCAACACAGAGCATCTTCAGAAGACAAGTTGATAAAATTTAAAAAAATCTGTATTGTTCGCTACAATTGTGTACTGTATTGAATGGTTCAATGCAGTTACATGTATTGTTGCACCCCATATATACAGTATAATGTATAGTAAATATGCTGACAGCTGCGTGGTTCAGCTCGGCAGCAGTTTTAATAGCAGTTATAAAAGTTAAATAAAAAAAATCTGGTAAATAATACTTAAAATATTCCTTAGATTTAGATTATTCACTCATAATTACATGATTATCTAACCCTGAGTTTAGTTCTCTCTGCTGCTTAAGAAGTTCTGAGCTACTGATTAATGAACTCACCTGTTTCTTTTCAGGTTTTATGCAAACGTTAAGCAATAAATACAGAAAAATGAAGAAAAAAACATTTTTGGAGCTTGAAGTCTAATTTTGTGACTTTGAAACTATCTTCTGGGAGGAAGTTACTAAGTAAAAAAATGCATTCACACAACTCTCCCATCATCCTCTGAGATGGAATCTCATTTGAAGTCAAAAGGCTTTCTGATACCTTGATTGTTGCCATCTAACAAAACACTGACTGTAATTTTCTATTGTTTTGTCTTTTATCTCTACATTCCTCCCTCATATGTCTTACATTCTCATACGCATTTTCACAGAAACCCTTTTCAACCCACCGTGCCACAAGTGCTTTTATTTTCACTGAGTGAGTGCGCGCATGCATTGCAGAATTGCACATCAAAATATTTGAACAAATTCTAATGTAAAGTTTGTTAAAGTGCACCATTTATATTAGGATTAAATTTGTGGTTTTTTTATCCTTCCCAAAGGTCAAATGGAATAGAAACCATTTTGTTTCATTATTGCCGCTATGCACACAGTTCTAGTTTGATCATTTCATAGGGTCCCTCCATGAGTTGACCTGATAAAACATCACTGACACAGCAACATTTGTGAAATCATTTTATTTACTTGTCTTATGTGTAGCATAAATCCTTTCTTTGCTCATGTTTCCATCAATGTTTTTTCTGCACATTTTGAAGTGTCACATTAGAGAAGTTGATGGAAAATGCAAAAAAACATTCTCACTTGTGTGTGTTTTTTTTTCTTCCAAAAAATAGTTCATTGGTAAAACGGGAGATGGAAACACATTTGCCAAATAAGTTTCGACGTAGTGAACATTTAGCTCACATGATTAATAAGCTTTTTTCCGCTCTCAAGCGTCTTCTCAGATAAWCCCACAACATGCAAAAAACATGGAAGCAACAACACGTGCGGACTGACAGCGTGTAACATGGTCAACTTGTCTGATAGCAACACAAAACGTCTCCTCGTACTGAGATGTGTGCTCACTGCTACTTTGCAACCTCTGCTTCCTCTTTGTTACAGCCATGTGCAACATCAATGTCTGACRCAATTACATTACTTTGGTTRCCTGGTTGATTTGCTCTAAACCAATTGAAACATACTTTATTTTACAACATTTTAAAAGTTTGCCTAAAATTCACATTACACTTGGATGTAAACGTGGCTTTCTCCCCCMTCCTAGCTGTAAAGGCTATCAGCCCACCTCTTTACAAACCAGATGGTGATTCTGCTTTAATCAGCTTTCTGCCTCAAACAAGTAAAATTGCTGCATCATCCACCAAACTGTCAGACATCTAGGACAGTATAGTTAGTAATTTTGGCATTAATGACATATTGAGGGTCAAGCAACAGTACCCTTTAATTTGAAACTCTTCAAAGGATTGATTTATGCCTGTTTCACTTCCTACCTTCTCTTTTTTTTTCAACTGACCCATTATGGACTAAAACCCACATCCTTTAACCAAAGACTTTAAACTTGCGTTGAAATTATATTGTGGGTAATTTTTAGTTCTTTTTTTAACTCTGATTCTTTCTTGCAACCATTAATGCATCGAACAATTCTAAATAAATTCAAAGAATCTTTTGTGGAACTGTCTATCCGAAGAATTTGGTTCATTTAGATTAAATGTACACTTTCCATTGATAAAATGTACCATTTTTTATTCTAATAAAATCTAAATCTTATATTTTCAAACCAAACCTGTTTCAAACACACACTTGGAGGGCAAATAATGCTTAGGAAAAAACTTCATCATTCAAATAAACCCTTTAATAAAACAGATTTATCTATCTGGGAAAGTTTTTTTATCATCATCATCATCATCATCATCATCATCATCATCATTATTATTATTATAATTTTTTTTATTATTTAGTATTTAAATAGCAGAGAATTTTAAATTATGTATCACACTGTTTTATCACCAGCTTTGTAGCTTTGGTTTCAATCACAGCTCTTAGGGAGAAAAAGTGTTCTCAGCTGCATGTATGACATTAAAACAGCACCTAAAAGTAAGCTTTCATTCGCGTTGGATAAATAAAAAGTGCAAATAATATTTTTGTCCTCTTTGAAACTCCATCAGTAATAAATAGTTGATCTAGTCTTAATGTGGTTCATGACACAAAGGATGAATTGTCCATAAAAATGACCCTGCATGATATGATTCAGTATATTTGTTCTCTGTGCAATCACACATCAGCTAACGTACTCCAGCTTTTGTGTGACAGACTCTTTTTTTTTTTTTTTTTGACTGAGAAGTTGAGGCAAGAACGGGCGTAGGAGATGATTAGATGCAGGTTGATCAGTAGCAAGTTATTTGTGTAAAAGAAGAGAAAAAATATGTATCCCTAGGCCATTTCTGCTACCTTAACCGGAGTTCACTGCACATGCTGTYTTTGCACAGACCTGCCAGGTTGAGCTCACCCCTCATTCCTCACATTTTTCTTTCCTCTGTTCCCTCCTGTCCAGTTCCTTCTTCTCCCTCCCCGTGATCCCTGAGGGCAACACCGCCTGCAGACTCTGACACAATGTGGACAGATAGAGCAATCTGGACTATCAGACCTTCCTTCACTAATAGTTTGCATTTTTAGGTTATATGTTCAAAGACGTAAAAAGACTGCATCATTCTTGGAGACAACTTTAAGGTAATTCTAACAAAAGAAAACAATTACAGGTCATATTGTTTAAAAATGCATAGGCATTACTATTGATTGCTCATCAAAAGATCAAACRTTTTGCTTTTTATGTATAAATTACAGTGTACTCCATAAATGGAAGCATGTATGTCGGCCCAAACTTTCACCTTCTGTTGTGTACAGGTGTGACTGCACACAGCTCCTGTTTCACCCCACCACCACCTAAACCCACAGGTGCTGTCTGCAGTTCCTGTTTGACTCTGAACTGCTTCTGTGTCCCAATTAATCTAAATTAACCAGCATATTTTGAAAGAACACACAGTGCCTGTGTTCTCTACCTGCCAGCTGTCCTTCGGTGGCCTAATATGACAGACAGAAGTGATCAGGTACAGATTAGGCAGAGAAGTAGCGATATGAACAGATTTGGACATGCACGGAAGGGAGTGCCACGGCGCTGATACAATGTTCAAACCTGTTCCACGCTCAAGGCAGGAGCATTAGTGCGAAGCTGCACATACAGTGGGTAAAAATAAGTATTGAACACGTCACCATTTTTCTCAGTAAATATATTACTAGAGGTGCTAATGACATGAAATTCCCACCAGTTGTCGGTAACAACCCAAGTGATCCATACATACAAAGAAATCAAACCATAAATGTCCAGAAATGAAGTTATTTGTAATTCCACATTATTACAAATAACTTCATTTCTGGACATTTATGGTTTGATTTCTTTGTATRTATGGATCACTTGGGTTGTTACCGACATCTGGTGAAAATTTCATATCATTAGCACATCTAGTAATATATTTACTGAGAAAAATGGTGACGTGTTCAATACTTATTTTACCCGCATAGGCGCACGTGCACGGATATTTTTACAAGGAGGAAGCCCCACAAGAGGGCAGAATTTCAAATTCAGCCTCATTATGGAAGTATGGAGGGTTAATWACAAAAAAAATCATTGATTTTACAATTATTTCTTATGCAACATTAACAAAAATGTATTTCTACCACATATTTTTGGAATATAAAGATAATTGTTTCTGAGACAACACAAGTCATAGTGATAATCTAAGTCTGTAATAAGTTATTTGAAAGGTTTTTTAAAGATGTACTGTGCACATCACGTATATGGGGTTCTAATAAACATTCAAACAAACATGCAAATAAATAATCAAAATGTAATGGCTTAGTTTGATTTCCATTTAAACCACCGACATTCTTTTTAGCTCAGCACATATTGTAAAACTTTCTATATCTTTCTGTTTCCTCATTGTGATAACGATTAAACCCTCCTGCTGCCCTTAGGTTACAACGGCTCTTAAAGTTTCAGTAATTGAGGCATCAGGGGTCATTTTGATCCCAGAGCAACAGGAGGGTTGAGTTTTCATGGGTTCAAGAAATGTTTGATTAAGATGAATTAGCACACACTTTAATCCCTTATAATCCTTAGGCAAACACTGAGCACTTTTTGAGCACATATTAGCACTTTTAAACCTAATGAAATTTTGAAATTGTATTTCTCCCAATAGTATTACTTTTTATAGCCTGGCTCTTGCCTTTCTACACAGTTTCGCTCAATTCTAGTTTCCTCTCTCTGCTCCATCTTGGATTTCTCCCATAGACAAGAATTTCTCCGGTAAAATTTCAACTGGGGCAAATCAGCGAAGAAAAGGTGAGCTTGTGAACGACACCAGTTTTCTGTTTCRTTTTAGTCTGCCTGTAGTTTACCAATGCTAGCAGAGCAAGGGAATGAAGCCAGTCTATGTTAACAAGACTTCCAAATTAAGTTAAATTTGTCTCACAACGCCTGCAACGCTCATTTACAGCCATCTCGTTCAGCTCGCTACTTCTCTTCCCAGTAGGGGATGGTTTTTTACAGTGCACGCAATGTCCGCTTAGCTTCTATTAGCTTCTTTCACGGTTTAGCTAGCGCACTACATACGTCATAATCAAACATTAGTGATTGGGTAAATCAGATCCAATATTTTTAAACTTCAACAGAGTCCACACCTCCTACAAGAAATTGCTTCTCAACAGCCGAGGATCCAGACCCTCGGTATGAAGCAAAGCAAAGAATAAGGAGGCTATACTTTTCCCACTGTAATAAAACTTAGCAAACAACTACACTCACCGGCCACTTTATCAGGTACACCACTCTAGTAACGGGTTGGACCCCCTTTTGCCTTCAGAACTGCCTCAATTCTTCGTGGCATAGATTCAACAAGGTGCTGGAAGCATT
>NW_013952548.1:1045416-1051014 GCF_001266775.1 Austrofundulus limnaeus
CCCTAGAGATGGTTGTGCGTGAAAATTACTCAGACCAGCCCTTCTGGCACCAACAACCATGCCACGTTCAAAGGCACTCAAATCACCTTTCTTCCCCATACTGATGCTCGGTTTGAACTGCAGGAGATTGTCTTGACCATGTCTACATGCCTAAATGCACTGAGTTGCCGCCATGTGATTGGCTGATTAGAAATTAAGTGTTAACAAGCAGATGGACAGATGTACCTAATAAAGTGGCCGGTGAGTGTAAGTCCTGTTTGGAAAGTGATATACAGTAGCAACCATGAGTACTGAACAGAATACTTTTTAAATGTAAATGGGGAATTGAATGCATAATTCTGTGTTAGTCTGGGGCTGTTTTTCATCTTGAAGCAGTATCACGTTGACCATACTGTATGTGGCATTCTCTATTGTAATTGTCAGCTTCTGAACATGACTTAAGATTAGACCAGGCAACATTCTTGCCTGGGACAAATGCCTTTTGAGCAACATTCCTTTTTACATGAGGCATCCATTGCATCAGTGTCATTCATAATATCACACCTGGTTGTGTGACATGTGTGTTTGTGTCTGAGATGACTGATCAATCTTTAATTTAAGGGGGCATTCATGCTACCCCAAACTGTACAGTTAAAGTTTATGCTTTTATTGAGGTCATGACATTTTCAAAGATCAACAAACAGCTGAAGTGTGTGCACGTTTGCGGGTCTGTGTGTACTTGCAGGCACTTGCACACACTCACACTTGTTAATGTGTCCCCATTCATGAGCGCAAGCTCTCTAAAGTGAAGGGAACAAAGAGATCGCATGGATCAGACACAGAAAAGGGGTGTTTAAGAGCGCACCTACCTCCCAGTGTCACAGCAATAGCCTTCATCTCACCTACAGAAACCACAACAGAGGAGGAGTGGGATGCCTCATGAAACGTGACTGATGGCTCCCGCCCAACGGGGAATTCCAAACTGAGACCAATTTCATGCTCAGGTGAAATTCATTATGCTCCAAGCTTTGTTATTTTGTTTTTTAACTTTATAATTTTTTTAGGGTTTGGATTTGTATACATTTTTAAATTGTTTGTGCTTTTTCTTTTCGATCTTATCTGTTTATTAGTCACTAGCCTGAGAATTTGCAGAGCTTCAAAGCCTTTATTATCCACTTGACGTACAAATACACTTCAAATATTTTTTATTCAAGTGCTGATTTGTGTTGAGTTGTAGAGCTATTCCCTTCCTGCTGTCTGTTAGACCAGTGTTTCCCAAAGTTGGGGTCGGGACCCAAAGTGGGATCCCGAAAAGTCAAAGTGGGGTCCTGAAAATATTTTCTGAATTAACGATTTTTGCTTTAGTTGTTACAAAGGAGTGAGGTTAGTATATTTAAAATGGATAAATGTAGTATAAAAACTTTGTTACTATGCCCATGTTTAGTTGACCTGATACAAATGTTTATCATCCAAAAATAACTGGGGGCACAGGTCTCTGCTACTGTTATTTTGTGGGTCAAAAGCTGAAAAGTTTGGGAACCACTGTGTTAGACTATTCCAATAACTAATGTGCAATCAGTTTATTGTTACTGTGATGAAGTTGTTCTGAGGGATTATCTGGATCCTTGATTATCTAACGTCTTGCTTTGACCCAACACAATCATCTGGGATTTCAGCATTTTGATAGAGAACTGGGTCACCTGATAAGTGAGGTTAAATTCCCTCCTTCAATGATGTCATTTTCAGGAGGCTTGACTCAGTTGTAGACACTCTCAGATTTAGACACTATTAAAAATGTTCTGTGTTATGATGAATGAGGCAAACTGCCAAGACTCTGAGCATGATATGGAGGTTTTATAGCTGAAGTATAAACATTTTAACTGACAATAGAACTTGATTTTCTGCGCATTTATTCAGGCATCCAATTTTTGAACACTCTATTACACATGCATGCCTTTTTTAATTAGTCTTTAAGTATGTCATGTTATACTGTGTACGACAGGCAACTTTTCTCAATGACTTTATAAAATGTGTTTATTTTTGTGCCCTCTAACAGTGAGAAAACAGTGCCTTGACTTCCAACTAAAAACATTAAATTTAATAGTTCAACAATGATTATCATCCACTTTTTTTTCTTCTAAAAATAAGGGTGTATTCACACCAACCCTGTTTATTCCACTTTGATCGAACTCTATTGTTTGCCTGTAAAGTCCAGTTGGTTTGGGGAGTTAACGCGTAATCAAACTCTGATTTGGCCCCAAAAAAGCGAATTGTGGTCCGTCTTCAAACCTGGGTCTCGGTTAGGTTGAAGCGAACTCTGGTGCGGTTCGATTGCATGTGTAAGCAGATCAGAGACCACTCTAAAAGCAGGAAGTGGACTATAACGCAGGTCATTCTAAGTAATAACGTAATAAAGTTACTCATATGTAAATACCTGGACGTCTGTATAAACTGAACACTACTGCTGTGAAGCTGGACGCGCTCCTACTTCAGTGAACGCTGCCTCACAAGGAGCCGTCTCAGCCGTCTTGTGTGTAAAACAATATTCTCCGCCTCATCTTCCACTCAAGCTGAGCTCATTAATGAAACATATTTGTTAGTCACATTTACCAATAACAAAAATAAATAAATCCAACAACCACTAAAATATGTCGTCACTTTATGTTTGGTTGTATTTTGTAAAGAAGGAAGTTGCTCCATGTCTTCTTCAGAGGTTTTCGTGTCGATCCCTTCAGCGGTTCCTGGTGCAGCGCCCCCACAGGTGAGGGAGAGAACAGGTTGTTAACAGGGTTTAGTTCGTTTGACAAAGTACAGTGYGAACGTGAACCGCACCAGATAAAAATATCATAAATCTTAGAATTTTGGTCCTCAATTGAACCGATTCTAACAGACTATCAGGTGTGAATACGGCATTAGAAACACTTTAAAAAATTGTTGTAAATTCCAACAATAGTAAAATGAGGGATTGACAAAACAGTACCAACTTTTGGCAGGTGTATCAGTTTAATCTGAGTAGGCCAGGTCTCAAAATCTATCCATCTATCTGTTTATCCGTTCACTCGTCCATCCTTCCAACCGCTCACTAAGGGCATCCAGTACAGCACAAGCCTCTAATCTGCAGGCCCCAGCAGCTGCTGCCTTGTGGTTGACAGACAGCAGGGCTCTTATTACTGCACACATATGTCTGCGCTAACGCACACATAATAACGCTCACACACGCAAATACACACATGCGCACAGCGTAGCTCTCTCATGTGGTAGGCCAGCTGCCCGTGGCGTGCCTTCTCCTCACCAGTGTGACCCAAACGGTGCTGCTGCAGCTTCTGCTGCTACTGGTGAACTCAGGGGACTTTCCAGTTTGGAGCTGAGAAAGAGCAGATGCATGTGGGAAAAAGAAGTTAGAACGGAAGAAAAGGAGAGAGTGACAACAATGGAAGAAAATGGCAGAGAATAAGTGAAAGTGTTTTTGAATCATTTTCAACTGTTGGATTTACATGAGAAAAAAACAGCCAAAATTAGAAAACAAGATGATTCAAGAAGGTCTTAAAAAGGGATCTTTCCTTCTGCAGCATACAGTAAAGGTTAAATTAAAAAAAAAATAAACTATTGCTTCTGTGTGCCTGTATTTGTTCTTTGCTTCACCAGTGATTCAGACATTTTGAACACTTTCCTGAGCATCTTTCAGAMAGAATATCCATAAGTGTTCTAGTAGTGCACATTGTTTATTTTTATTATTATTATTATTAAACTGGAGTAAGCATACCAGCAAAATGACAAGCCAGAAGCTAAGAAAGTAACATTTGTGTCGCTTTAACAATCCAGGCATCACGATCTCAGCTTCCAGGCTGCTGTACATCTGCTGATGAGGTCAACCATCGCTTCCCATCACAATAACATGACAATGATGGATACTTTGGCCAGTGAGGTTTTCTCTGTGGTTTCTTCTCTGCAGCTTGGCCCTCGTCTCACTCGGTCCAACTTTTTTCTTCTCCTTTCATCCTCCCATCTTTTCAGCTTCATGTTACAATGTGTAGTAATTGTTTTGCTCCTAAAAAAATACTATTTGTTTGGATTTCTTGACCAATCCATTAGGAAGTTCACTGTGTTTCTGGTTTGGTTATTGATGATTAAGGTTGAGAATGTAAGGAAAGCTTTGTGCAGTGCCTAACTGGATTATATCATCAGTATTTACTCAGAAATATAGACATAAACAGACACAAAGCAAAACTTTTTAATTAACTTTTTAAGTGGCTTTAAAGTGYCTGTGACATCAAATTTTCGAGATAAACATGAAYGCATTTTTTGAAAGATAACACTGATAACATGTTGCAAAACAAATTTCACGAAACCGAGATGAACTGTTGTTGAGATATTTGCATGTGAAGCAACAGGAAGTGATGTCAAAGGGGAATGACTGCATGTAAACAGATCATTACCACAATGGCTAACAACACAGACTGTAGATAATAATCTGTTTCTTTTCATCATTTTGAGTCTCTATCAAAGAGAGATGTGGAAGAGTTAAATTTTAAATATTTTTAACACAAAAAGCCCAAAGATTTTATTTTATTAATGAGTTCCCCTTTGATGTCACTTCCTGTCTTACATTGGTGGAGACAAATTCAAAAGAAAATATGCAAGTTATGTGACAAAATGGGTAAAATCATGTGTATTAGGGCAAGTAATATATAAACATGTTTTCTTTGACTTTTTTTTATTTGAAGTATATGCATGTCACAGGCACTTTAAGCTCCTTGGTTTTTCTAAAAGAGCCTGACGTTTTTTTTATTAAGTCATGGGCGCTTTCAATAAATTATTTCCAATAAAGTTCTTTTATTTGAGCATTTAGAGTGACATTTTGTTTATTAAGTCATMTAACATTGACCTATGAATCATCTTAGCAAAAAATTTGACCAAAGTCTTGTCTCTAAACACTAGAGAAAATCTTGCATTTGTTTTAAGTATTTATAACAAGAATTTAATTGGAWTTTCTTTCACATGTTCTGTAAATTAACCTTCAAACCTTCAGTTCACACAGTTCATGCGATGTAACAGGAACTTGAGCCTTGTGTTACGGTAAATGTTTCTGTGCATCTGTGTTGAGTCACCTTTCTGAAGCCAGTCTCAAAGTGAGGTTAAAGGTTAAGCGAGGTCTCGCCCGCCTCACTGGAAGCCACCATATTTCCTGCAGTCACCAGCTTCTTGTGTGGCTCCTGAGCTTGGATCCAAGGGAAAGARAAGGAGTTGAGATGGGGAAGAGATTGAGAGGAAAAGCTTCAATATGAAGAGATATCACCGAAGTCTTTAGCATACTTTCGTTCTCAGACAGGAGTCGGCTTTAATGGCACAATTGTATCCAGATGATTGTGATGAAAAAGGGAATCCCTTTAAAGTTTTTTTTCTTTCCCACAGGAGCTGGTTTTCTTTGGAGCTGTCTCACAAAGAGCCGACAAACTAACATTAAACCTTTGACTCAAACGTTGGTTTGTTAAACAGTTCTGTGACCAAACACTGTGATTTACTGCAGTTTTCACCTTCACAGCGCACAGATAGATAGATAGATAGATAGATAGATAGATAGATAGATAGATAGATAGATAGATAGATAGATAGATAGAT
>NW_013952548.1:1051613-1052709 GCF_001266775.1 Austrofundulus limnaeus
CTTCTCAGCTGGCCCCTGTTCTGGATGTGATGACAAAATGTTCCTAAAATGTTCTATAAGATCCGCAATCATGTTTGATTAGCAATGTTTTGTTGGCTAAAAGCATTTCAGTCACACTAAAACGCTGAAAGTGGCTTGTCTAATTTCTAATGYTGACATTTAATCCCTGAATGGAAGGAGAACTTTATCGTGACCTTTTCTGTTTTGATTTTGGTGCTCAGACGATAATCAAAACATCTCATGTGAGCCCTCCAATGCCTACAAATGAACATTTTTCACCGAGTTTGAGTAAAACAAAATGTCAGAGTTTTTTTTTTTACTATTATTCTTTAGATTTAACTTTCTTTTTTTCAATTTATGCTTGGTAATAAAGATTGTGCCAATCATACGTAATCATCAGGTTCTCATAAGTTATTACATCATGATTTACCATCTTGTTCTTTTCACCATTTAACCAACTTTTGAGCACACACAATCCTTCTTTTAAAGATTACAAACAGACAAATACTGTAGTTAGCAGGTGAATTAAAAATTAGTTTAATTCTATTTATTTAAAAGGTTAATTTGGTAAATAAATGAATAAACACATTGCTTGAAAGCACTGTCAGAGATCCACATGTCCCCACAAACAGCACCTGCATGTTATAGACCACCATCAGATGGTAATTTACTGCTTTAATTACAGACAGAATACCAGAGAGTATATAACTGCTCTAATAGGTATATTCCCTGCAGGTCCTCTGCAGGGTTAAAAAGGGTCACCATCACTCTTCAGGAAAAAGCTCGGAGCCTGGGAACGTGACGGGCTTGAATTTGATGAGGTTCGTAAAAGATAAATGTGATGCTGAGCTCCTAAAATGATGATGAGTTGTAATTGGTCCAACGTTTACTGATTTCTTTTCGGCCTCTCAAACTGCACTGCACGCAAACAACCTAAACAGGTGAGGCAGAGCTGAAGACCAGAATATGACTAAAATATTTAAACACAAGCCTTTAAAAAGGAAAAAAATTGTATAGGTCTTCTGGACGGGTTCTTCTCAAATGAAACGTTTCGTCTCTCCTCCAAGAGACTTCTTCAGTCTGAGAGTTTCAGGCA
>NW_013952548.1:1053779-1056199 GCF_001266775.1 Austrofundulus limnaeus
GTGTGTGTGTGTGTGTGTGTGTGTGTGTGTGTGTGTGTGTGTGTGCATACGGTGCGACTTTTAATGGGCTGACGTGGCCAAACTGATCATTATGTGTTTGTGTGTCGTGACGAAGGCGCAGGAGTATTTGCTCCAGATACGAGGACCAGYTCTCCCACTAACCCCCAATGGTTCACCACCATCACAATCAATTTTACGGAAAGTATATATTTTGCTTTAACTGTASACACACAGAGATTTGAATGTGTAGTCTCACATTTCTCTGTTTTTATAACAGCTCCACTGTTATTTTACTGGTTGTTTTGAGGGAAYGTGGATTGTTTTGTCTGATCCTTGTATGAAAAAAGCACACGTGTCATTTAACATTTCTGTTTTAATCCACCTGTAGATGATTTTTTTCAAAAAAAAATTGTTTGTTTGCTTTTAAGTCAAATACAGCTTTTACACATTGTATCATGAAAGGTAAAAACATAATTAATTATTAGTCCTTAAAGACCGCTTTATTCTCTAAATATTTTAAACTAACTTTTATCTACTTATGTATTATGGAAATAGTGAAGCAATCTTCTGGTTTTAGCCCCAGTTCCACTATTTTATTTCTTTAATTTTATTCATCCATTCATCCATTGCTTTATTCAGTTATTCATATTTTCAAGTTTGCTCCAAAAACAATGAGACGTGTCAAACTCAAGGCCCACGGGCCACATTTGGCTTCTGTCCAGCCCACCAATTATTACTATTTTTTATTTAATATGAACATTGTATTTATATCAAATTAAAACTTTAAATTCATGATCCAATGCAAGAAAATAAACATATTTTAAAAGATGAAYGATAATGATACTCGTCCTGCACCTGAGCTTTTGACTATCTATGCCTCCCTGAGCAATTTAGCTGAACAACCCTGTATTAATGTCTCAAAATACGCTGCTTTAAAACCAGCATTCACTACAAACGACATCTCCCATAATGCATGTTGATTATGGGAATTCCCTGTTGGAAAGTGGGAGATTTTAGAATTCAAGATGGCAGCTATACTCACCGCAGCTCAACAGTGAGCAAAACTCTCTCACTTTTACTTTAATTAGTATTTCTGTATTATTTATTTCACATTTAGTCTGTCATACACGTCTCACTTGTCAGTGTGTTTATAAGAGGATTTAGAACATTGTTTATATGCAGGAAATACCAGGTAGAGCTCAGCTATTGTTCGGTTAGCAGTGCTCAGCCTTCCTCTGGCAACCCTAAGCTCATGTGAGCCTCGGTGAAAATGAGTTTGACACCCCTGCTGTACCATATTCTCAGAGATTATGTAGAGGTAAATGGTGAAAGAAAAAATAAATAACGTGAGCATTTTTATCAGTGTCAGTCAGCTTTAATATTTGTGTCATGKGGAAGAAAAATTTAGTAAATCTTGATTCGTAGTTGTTTTTACCTATAAGGTTAAACCTGTTATTTGTGTGAGCTAGTCTGTTGTGTAACAGTCATGGCAAAAAAAAAAAAAGGAAAAAGGAAAAAAAAACAGTAACCAAAACATCTGGGTGTAAACCTCTGACTCAAAAATGCRATGCAAAAAAATAAATGATAAAAATTGCAAGGGTATGGGAAGAATCTCCASATTTTTTTGCATTCAACTCTGGTAAGACTTGTATTTTTTTTTTACCAAAATAACTTTGTTAAGTGCCGTGGTATCATTTCTCTGTTTCACGACACACAACTCTGTAAATTGTGGCCGTGGCACATGTCRAGGTTCTCCACGCGGTCCTGTGGCGGTTCCCCGAGTGGTTCCCTGAGCGGYTGAGCGGTGGGCGCTCCGGGGGCAGCTGCGCGGAGTCATAACCGGTCCTGCTTCGACTTGACTGTTCTGCTTCCAGAAGCCAACCGGCGCAGGCAAACGGAGTTCAGCTTTTCCAGAGATCTTGGGCTCTTGGGATGAAACATCATTTGCTAACAGGCAGGCAGCGGTCAGCACAGCTGGGAGGGAAACACACCCTCCCTGTGGCTTCCCTCTCATGACAAATATTAAAGACTCTGCCTTATTCTTTGGCAGCTCAAGCCTCTCTTTATTTGCATGCCATGTTGTGGTGCAAATAACTGAAAAACAAGGTTTACATCACTGGACACTAATTCATTCGTAATAAATATCTAAAAGCACCCTGCAAAGTGCAGAAAAACACAACAAACACACAAAAAAAAACATTACAGCTTCCACATCTGTAGGAACACTTTTATGCATTTCCCATCATTCCTTCTCGTTAAAACATGAGAATATATTTATTGAAAGGATTTTGCARTAACCGTTGAAGAATTTTCCATTAAATGTTTCAACAGACTGCCATTTTATTCATTTCTTTGATTAACTAAATATTGCCCACACCAACCTCCCTAGATATTATCATCTTACCTTAACCCCTTAACAG
>NW_013952548.1:1056469-1057780 GCF_001266775.1 Austrofundulus limnaeus
AAACTAAAGGTTACACAGAGGCAGATGAAGTCATCTGACACCCTAGTTTTCAAAATAAAAGCCCCTGAAACGGTTAAAGGCAGAAACTGCACCAACAGTGATAGAACAAAGACAGTTAAGGGGTTAATTCTAGTTTTTTTTTCTTGTAAGCTGCTTACTTCTATAACGTCTGTGCTGTGTTGTACATTGTCTTGTTTTGCACATTTTTTTTCCTGTTTTGCACAAAGTTTGCAACCATTTTACACATTATCTGCTTTAAATTTCATCAGTTTTTGCACCTAATAAACATTATTTAAACAATTTTTTGTGGGCCAACAAAAAGTGTGTAATTTTCTGACTGAACATTTACAGTATGTGACTTATCCTCATTTGAGGTTAGCAGCTCCCATCTATTCATCCCCAATACTGTAAAATATACAGTTGGGTCATAGTGCAAAAAAGTGCTTAAAAAGTAACTTAGTACTTCATCACTGTCAGATGAAGAAGCTATTAAGAAGGTGATGAGGACATGAGGACAGAAAAAGGTGATAAGAGGGTCCCGGGTGCCTCTTCCATGGCACTCTGTCACTTTCGGTTCCTTTGCTTTGCTAACAGCCTTCTGGGTGTAATAGACCTGTTTAAATAATCTCAGCATGGCAAAGAAGAACAGAGAAACAGAAAGCAWGGGGTGAGAACAGAAAAGGTGAGCAGAGTTCAGCAGAAGGTTGTTGTTGTGAGGATGATTTTTTTTTTTTCAGGAGGGGGTTGAGGGTTGGAGAGAAAGAAAAGTGGAGCTCATTTWCTCACAGAAACACAAGGTAGATTAAGAAGCATAGGAAACTACTCCCTCTACAGGTCAACATTTAACATTACACTTTAATCCAGACAATTTGAGATGTGCAAAGTTGAAGTAACGCTTATTAAAAATGATACCTCTGGGTAACATTAAGTGCTAAAAGGCACAYCATGAAGTATTTAGTAATCCTGATAATTCAGTGGTTTTGCTCCTGAACTGGTTTCTGCTGAATAAAATCTACTCATTTGAAATGATGGACAAATGGAGAGGATTTGTTTTTTTTCCTCTCTCTTCTATGACACTTTAAAAGCCACTTAAAAGTCTCCTGTGACCCCCCACCCCCACCCTATTTTAATTAAGTTCTTCACCCAGAATATCCAATGAATACAACTTAAGATTTGTAAAAGTTCTTTGAAATGATTAAACTAGAGCTGCCCAAATTGAGGCCCGTGGGCTAAAATTGGCACGCCAAGCCATTTGATTTGGCCCGCCAGCAGCTGTCCTGGAATTATAAAGCAAATAGTCTTAACTTATGG
>NW_013952548.1:1058483-1062845 GCF_001266775.1 Austrofundulus limnaeus
TCCTTACCAGATGCCCGAGCCACCTCAACTGGCTCCTCTCGACGTGGAGGAGCAGCGGCTCTACTCTGAGTCCCTCCCGGATGCCTCATTTTTTTATTTTTCTTAAAAATGATACATTGTCATGTTTGAATATTTGATACTTTATATGTTTCAATGTAAAAATATATGTATTTTTTGTAGGATTTACAAATCATTGCCCTTTGTTTTTATCTACGTTTTACATAACGTCTGAACTTTTTTGTTTATTTTGGGATGTACAAATGTATTTTGACCCTACTGAAGACATTATCACATCTACTAAACAAATCMCACAAGTAAAACCACAAAATCTAAAGTGTGGGACATTTTGTTAATCGTCACTCTCCAGTGAAGATTAAAAATCGATGTTTACAATGGTATAAAATGCAGTGGTTTTGTTAAATCGAGATTTTTTTGTCATGTTTAGCCTGTTAGAACTGTTTTGATGACGTAAACTCTCAGTGAAACATGTTTTTTTTCTGTTTGCGCTTTTCTGTCTGACCTTCTATACATTGTCGTTCTGATTCGACCAGTTTTTCAAATAGTTGCAGCATATGCACGCTACAAGCTGACAAGTGAGATGTAATGCTGTCGCAATAATAGAAAAAGGTGGGATATCAGGTGACAAGGTGAAGTATGTTTTCAGAACAAATTAATAAGTGAATAGTTAGGCTGTCAGTCAAGGTTGATCACAAACTTATTTTTAAGCTAWAGGTAAAGGATACACAGCTGGTAGGATTTTAAAACACGTTCACACGGTCTGGTGTTTTGATGTTTGTTAAAAACAGTAAAACCATTTTAAAGGGACAGTTTCTGTTATAAATAACAAATGTGTGACAAAAAATATAAAAGACAACGTGAGATCATTTCTGATGGCTGTGCAAAGTGTGTACAAGCAAATTTATAAGTTGGCTTTTAATAGTTGATATTTGCCTTTTTTATATTATGTTTATTCTTTTTTATTTGTGCAATTTTGATTTTATTATGTGATATAAAGCACTTTGTAATTGTGTTTTAAAAGGTGCTAAACAAAATGTATTATTTTTATTAATAAATTATAGGACTGTGTGCAAAAACATGTCTTACTAGGAAGTTGTGAGGGTTTTATCACCTCTGTTTTGCAAGAATCCTACAGGTAAGAATCCTGCTTTGTAAGACAAATTGGACACATGCAAGTGCAGTAAATGACTTTATGGACCTAAATATGAGAAAACATGATCACCAGTTAAAAACCTGATTTTTACATTTATTTTTTGTATTGCATTTCCCAAACACTGTTGCATGAACAAATAAAAACATAATTTTCTGTTGCCTGTATGTTTGTGTGTCTCCTTGTGTGAACATGTGTCCATGAATAGGTGCATCACACATTCCAAGCCTCCACAACCCTGTTATAATAAGCTTCACGTTGTCATGCCCTAAAGATGAACTTAGAAATCAGCTTCATTTGACTTCTTAGCTTTTGACACGGCTGCCAGTCAGCATCAGAGGCTGAATGTAACCAGAGCTGCTGCCCTCAGAGGATCCTCTCTCTCTCTCTCTCTCTCTCTCTCTCTCTCTCTCCCCCCCATTCCTCGCTTTTCTTTGTTGCTCCGTCTTATTCCGTCTCCTCATTTCTCTGCAGCTTTCCGTTGCCTGATATAGTCAGGTAAATCTGTTTCATATGACTTTGTAAAACGGGGCCCCACATGTTCAGGCAAAAAGAAAGAAAAAAAGATGTTTAACAAGTGATTCACTCGTAAGTGATGCAAGGTGGATTTAAAACAGATAAAAATGAGCATTCACTTGTGCAGGGGTCTTACCACAAACAGGTTACTAAAAATGAAAATCAAATAAACTTGCYTTTATTCTGGGAATACAGAATAAATCAGGGCTGTTCAACCAAATTTAGGGGCCGAACATCCAAGAATTAAAGTCATTATGTAAATAAACCAAGTATTATAAAGATCTGTTACCTTTGAAAYAGTTGATTTTGCTGCATTTAATCATGGACATAACATACATAACCCTATGTAAGTGATCATAAAACAAAATCAAAAACAAAAATAATACATTCCGCTTTCTATTTAACACAAATAATATTTTAATATCTCTGACTTGCCAAATTTTTAAACCAATTTTATTTTCATTTTCATATTTTTATCTTCAGCTGCTTGTAGTTTTAAAGGGGCGACATTATGTGTTTTCCAAGCCTATATTTCAATTTTATACTAAAATAAAGTAACTATGTCACATTTTCAGCTTATGAAAGAGCTATTTATTTGTAAAAAATCCCCAAAACAATTTACTTCTCATCTTGACAGTTTCTAAACACCTTAAAATAGGTCTCTGTCTCTTTAAGAAAATCCAACCACTTCGGTAACGCCCATTTCAGCACGTAACCTGCCGGAGTCGCGGAGCGGGTGGGGGGAGGGKGGGTCCTCTGCCAYGAGGAAGCTTGGGTTAAAGACACGTCCAGGGGCATTTCTGGTCCCAAAAGGCGTTTCTGGTCCCCACCTGTCGTTTTKCTCCTCAGCATGGCTTCCTAAAAACACTGCAGGATTTCTCAAACATGCATGAATGAGTCAAAGCAAGGCTTTGGGCATGTTGTTTTTATGAGAGTATAACATTATAGCATGATAAAAAACTCAAAAAAGTTGATTTTACATGATATTGCCCCTTTAACTGTCTCAGATATTCATAGAATTTTTTTTAGCTTCCAGCCAAGATTCTTACGTTTCTGTAGATACCAAACATTTCTATGTTTAATTAAAAAAAAAAAACCTCATAATTAAAGTAGAAAACCAGGAGTTTGAATTTAAGAGTTCAATGAACCAATTGGTGGGCCGCATTTTGGTCACTTGCAGGCCGGATGTGGCCCGTGGGCCGCCAGTTGAATAGCTCTGGAATAAAAAATGTTTAGTAGTAGAGAAAAAAAGTGTTATTGTATTTGTTATAAACTTTATGTAACACATGATGTACTCATTTTTTTTGTCATTCTATGTGCACAAATTACCAGTAAACCATAGCTATTTTGGAAAACCAGTGAGCTCTAACTGTATAGCCCTCAACATGACCCAGTACGATTCTGCTTCATTCATAAAAGGCAAACTGATCAAACCCTTTCAGCACTCCTCAGGGCCATCGCTGGGTTTACTGGAGGTCACCCTACAGCCCATGAAAGCAGAGGGTCATGGGAAGCTGCAGCTCTTGGCTCGCCCGGATAGGAACTTCACTGACAGGTTCTCTCGGAGGATGTTTGTAAAACGGCCAACCACCGATACCACAGCAAAGAACGCCACTCGGCAGCTACAACGTGCATCACGAGCCAAAAACATGGTGAGCACATCATGAGCGGTGATCTGAACATGGAGGAGTGTGGTCTTTGCTCCCGGTTTTGGACTTGGTGTGTGTTTGGAGACGGAGCAGCGACAGAGTATGTGCGTGTGTTTTTCGAGGGCTGAATTGGTTTGATTACATTTAGAGATAGCAATCAGCTCCTTTGGTTTTCAGTGTTTGATGTCCGATGAGCTTCCAGACGGAGCAGCTTAACAGGCACAAACTCGCACACATGTGACGGACGGAGGTCTCAAACCAGGAACCGTTTAACTACTAAAGCCTGTGTATAGCCAACACTTGTGACACTTTCATCTCAACCATATGAGAAAACCTTTTCTCTTGCATCTTTTCCCCTGTCTCATTCATACTATATCAGTGGTTTTGAACTAGAATTCAGCAAAGTAAACCGTTTCTCTAACAAATGTCAATTTCTCCTGTACAGGCAGCCAAGGTAGTTTTCTTCACTTACTGTCTTCTCAGGCCTTGACTTTGTATGGACTGGCAGTTTTTTTTTATTATTTATCTTTGCAGAGAGGAAAAAGGGGACCAGACAGGGGAATTACTGTAAATGCTAGAAAAGCTGCACCACTTAAACTGAAAAGCTGCTCTTCGTAAAATAAATCACAGCAAAATACATGGAAGCATGTGCAGGTTGAAAGGTTGAAAAGATGCTTCACCCTTAAGCTCCCATCTGAGCTGAGTGGAACCACCTATATTAGGGTTATTCAACTGGCAGCCTGCGGGCTACATCCAGCCGGCGAGTGACCAAAATCTGGTCTGCCAATTGGTTCATTCATCTCTTAAGCCAGGGGTGTCCAAAGTGTGTCCCGGGGGCCATTTGTGGCCCCTGAACTGATTTTGTGTAGCTCCTGACTTCAGTTCAAGAATTATACAAATGTCTTTACAAATTTATCCCCCCGGCACAGCTGTTTGATGTAGATGGAGATTTTCTATTTACAGCGGGTAAAATAAGCATTGAACACGTCACCATTTTTCTCAGTAAATATATTACTAGAGGTGCTAATG
>NW_013952548.1:1064471-1068045 GCF_001266775.1 Austrofundulus limnaeus
ACATTTATAAATGTATGAACCATATGGTGAAAAACTGACTTTGAAAAATAAATCTGTTTTTTTTTCTTATGAAACACAAAAAAAAAAATAAAAAAAATATTGTTGTTAATTTTTGACTGTGTAGCTTTACAAACGGCAGCCCATACACATCAGCGGCAGCCGTGCGATGTTTCCATGTTAGGTCGCGTTGAAGCCCGCCGTCAGAGATGCGATGCAGCTGCAACGTGAACCGGTCAACAGTTTTGACTTTAAGTTTCGTAAATGTTAAATTACGCACCGACATCTTAATTGTGTCTTTGCTTTTGATTTATAAATTATTTGTCATCCTATCTGGGTTAAATGTGCTGGAAGTTCACCATTCTGATTTCCTGAACCGCAATCATGTCTTCCTATATATTTATGGTGATGAACTGAAAATAAAGGCACTCATGATTCTGTCAATACACTCSAACTAATAAACACTGTTCATCCCACATTCACAGCACCTGTTGAAAAGATGGCCGACCGCTGTGGGTGTAACAAACCCACATTCCAGTAATAGAGTTGTTTGGTTACTTTGGTTTGTTTTCCTTGGATGACTCTTTATCCCTGGGTGAATTCGGGCGATTCACATGGGAGAAGGCAGGGGTTCATGTGTTCCAGCTTTACGAGCAGGAAAAAGACCCACAGACACAAGGAATTAGAGGTACTTGGTATGCAATGCTGCCCTCTTTTGAATAATATTGGACTGTAGATAAGAGTTCAAGCTATTTCCAAAACTGTCTGAAGTTTCATGCAACTCATCAGAAAATAATACTACGACTATTCTAGACATATTATTTAGACTTTAACACACTATAGAGCCATCTGAGCCACGCTTTTGAAGGRTTTTGCTGCACTCCGTTATAAAACACGTAAGGAGATCAGTGTCACAGCAAAGACTGAAGATTTATTCTTCAAAAACAGACTGCTTCACTGTAAATTTGAYATCAGTGCTGTTTAATTAGGTTATTTTAATGTGATGTAACACTGCTCATGCTGTTAAGCTTTGGGACAATAAACTAAATAAAAATTCACCACACAATTGTTCAAATCCACTAAATCCAGACAAAATTAACAGTTAAAAAAAGTCTGATAAAAGCTTTAAATAAACAATCCTCATCTTATCTTCAAAATATTCTCAAGGACAGCTAAGTTAATTCCTTTTTTTTTTTTTGCTCATGCTGCTCAGGACAGATTACATTTTTGATCAACAAACGTTTGCAGATAAAAAAACGTTTAAGATGTTTCAAACGAGCGTTGAGGCGTATCAGTAGTCCTGTTGAACCGCACAAAAATAATCAGGCTAGAAGATTTTATCTGAGGTATGTTTTGTATTGGTCTCCATGTGCATAAATTCTAAGCTCATGTGGCTGAAGGAAAGAGCTAAAGAAGGTGGGAGGAATAGGAAGTTAGATAGCCACCAGTGGGACGTTTGAGCCAGCTGGCCTGCAGCCGCAGAGCTGTGGAGCTCCCCCTGATCTCTGCTCAGAGAAAATACAACAGCCGCAGGCGAGAAGAGGGGTAATGAAAAGAGCATGCTTGTGCTGGGAAGTTTTCTCTGTTGCAGTTCWAATGCATCAAAACTTTATTTCTTTTTGTCTTTGAGCAATTACAAAGGAGATTTGTTAGTTTGCAAGGTAAATTTGGATCTTTTCTCATAATTTTATAAGTGATAGATGTAAAAAGAACAAATAAAATGAGAGCATAAATGCTGAGAGCTGCATGAATTGGCTGAAGACGCTGAAATTGAGCTGTTAGAGCTAACCAACTAAAAGCTAACTGTGGCAAAAGGGTAGATAAAATCTAAAATTTGCTAAAGCTAAAAGTATCAAAAGAGTTGCTAAATGCATCAAAAGTCTACATAAGCTAAAGGAAGCAAAAGGCAAGCTAAAAGCTCAAAGCATCAAAATGAGGTTAGAATTAGCAAATGTTAGCTATGAAGACAAAAAAGTAGCAGATTTCAAAAGGAAAAACAATGTTTTTATTGAACTGAAAAGGTCTCGGTTTATTTGAACATTTAAAAATATGTGTATAGCATAAACAAAAATAAAAGTTACTTAAAAAACAAAGTCAGCACCCATGAATGAGCTTTGTGAATAGCATAAAGTATGCAGACATAGTTAAAAAGGGAAAAATAGAAAAGAAAACAGGGCAAAAGAAGGAACAGGAGAACAGTACAAAATCAGTATTCACACAGTAACAAAAGTACAATTTATAGCTTGTCTTACACAAAATCCCCTCAAAAACATTGATCTTCAACCCTCTGTCCTTTGGGCATGAGAAGCCCAAAGAAATAAACAAAAAAACATCTGTTACCCATATTCTGTGATTCCTCCAAGAGGCACAATCCAAGATTTCTCCAGGCAGGCCATCATCATTTCACTCTCTGTCTCTGTCCAAGTGTTGTGTCTCTTTGTTCTCCTCTTGATCTCTTTCAGTAGCTCCTATTGAGCATCAAAGCCTCCTCGCTCTGCTCCTATGGAGCCGGACTCTCCCGACTGTGTAAACATCACTTCAGTCCTTTCCAGCTGAGGAACTGATTGAATTTGAACCTGCGTGTGAACTTCACCGTGAATCGTTTGGCCTGTGTGTAACAAGAAAAAAAATATTTAGTCTATGATTAGCATTTCATTTACATTATTGGGTAAGAGTAAAGCAAAGACTGGATATTTTAAAAATCAAGATCAATCTCTTTTTTATTTGTGTTATTTATTCATTATAAATACGTGACACCTCAGACCAAAATAAATATTTTCAGATGAGTAATCCCTTTGGTTTGTATAAATTCAATTTGTTTCATTTGTTGCTTATGTCCTTTTAGAGACATTTTATTTGACATTTATTACTGTCCTTCCTCTAGACAATGAGGTGAACGCTGGAGGAAATGCTGGACAAGAAACAACAAAGAGCAGAGGAAGGGCTGATCAGAGAAAAACAAAGAGGGGTTGGTAGGACTAGACGGTATGTCATCAAAGCCAGGGGTTGATGACAAGCACAGAGCGTGTGTGAGCAGTGAGGGGGTGTGGTTGCTGCTTGTTGTGGTTTTATCTCGATGGGGACTTTTATAAATTGTGGTTTTTGTTGGGCGAGGACGAGGCCTTCTGGGTTTATGTCCTTACACAGAGTTAAGTTCACACACAATACAAAGTTGCAATTGTAAAAAAAAAACGTTACTTTGTTTAAACAGGCAGACAACAGCACACCCTGGTGGTGATTGGTGGTAATGCCACAAAATCTATGCTTATTTTTTTTTAGTGCAGTCTGCAGTCTATATTACATGAATAGGAATTTATATTTTATTTGGTGCAGGAAATCAAAATTAAACAATATTTCATTTTAGTTTTAAAGCAAGCATTATCTTATTATGCTCAAAATAATTCTAGCTAACTATCTGAAAAACAAAACATCAAATAAAAAAATATATAATTTAGTCTCTGGTGCCTGCCATAGAAAAGCATAGCAGTGCAATTCAATAGAGACACCTGTTGTTTTCAATTCCAAACAGGTTTCTTATTTATATCCCAACAATTGGGGCTCGAACAGAAGAGAGTAC
>NW_013952548.1:1068225-1070387 GCF_001266775.1 Austrofundulus limnaeus
ATATGAGACTGGAGAATCATTCAAATTCCATTTCTGTTCTCTGCAATATTTCATGAATAGATGGATTTTAATAAAACACCCATAGTTATCATTAGAGGTGCCAGAGCAGCTTGAGTTTTGTGGGTAAAGATGGTTACCACATGTATTTCAGTAATCACAGAAATGGTTACAATATACTTGCAGTTCCTCAGACTGAAAAAGTTTCCTGGAGGAGAGACCAAATCCTCTTGTATACAGGGGACCTTCTCAACTTTTTCTTGATTTTTCTACCTGGATTATTGAGATGCATCTTATACAATACAGTTCATTTTAGAGATCTGAGCTAAGGTGGAAGTGGTTGTAGCTGAGAGTAATTCCCAACACACCTTTTGAATGCAAAAAGCTAAATGTACCAAATGGCAGACCTGACTCAGACTCGAATCTTTTTTTTTTTACTTTAGACTTGACTTGAAAAAACGTTCATGTCTTGTGACTTGGATTTTACACCAGTGACTTGGGACTTGAATCAGGCTTGACCCTGTTTATGTGAAAATACTTTATATATTTTAGATACTTTACCCAAAATTTAAAGTTTAAAACACATTATTTATAAAATGGGTCTCATTCATTAATTAATTCTGTTTTACCAAAGGTCCTTTTTTCACACTCTGTATGTGTCGTGATCTGTTTTTATTAGTTTTCTAGTGTTTTCTGTGTTCCCCTGAGTATCTTTCCCCTGTTTCCAACCCCACCCCTGCTCAGCCGTTCCCTATTGTGTCTCTCCAGGTGTTTCTGATTTTCTCTTAATTTGTTTGCTTTATATTCTGAGTCTTGTCACCTGTGTTTGTCGGTTCATTGTGCTGCACCTCCTCAGCCTGTGTGCTGTCCTGTCTGTTCATCCAGAGAAGAGTTTTTCCTCTAAGTTTTTGCTGCCTTCAGCCCTCTTTTTGTTCTTTAATTAACTTTTTTTGTTACATTTGGATTTTTGCCTGAGCCCTGCGTCATTCTGTCAGCTGAGCTCATCCTCCATATTAACTGGATAAAAAAAATTGAAAATCATAGTTGAAAGGAAGATTATTTTTCTAGCTAAGTTTATTTGCACTGTTCAGTATAAAGTGTGAAATTTTAAAATGATTTTTAAATAGTTTATAAATTCAGCTGCATGTTTCATCAAGATTTGAGATAAATACAGATGTATAAAAGAGCACGCGGTCCGTTATTTACATAACTGCACATTGTTTAAAAAAAGACTTGAAAGGACTTGAGATTGCAAGTTTCAGACTTGTGACTTGAGTTGTCTGTCTTGACTTGAGACTTGCATAACAATGACTTGGTCACAACTTTTTTATTTTTTATTTAAAACACTTGATGATGGAGGTGAAACGCCACAGTTTGGACGCTCGAATCCCGAGGCCTCAGAACAGAGAGATGTTCCATAAAACACGATGGGTGAATCTTGAAGGCGCTCACACATATAATCAGTACAGAGCTGTTCATATTTGTGTCCATCTCTGAATGACAGGTTGACTCTGACAAACGCTCCATTCACTGGTGCTAACAATCCTGCTTTGTTGCGGATGGGAAACTATGTGGAAAATCAAAAGTGTGTGCACCGTTATCAGCGGCTCCACGGCTGTGCAGCTGCAGAAAAGAGGAGGGAGGAAGTCCTTTCACGAATCTGCAACATTCACAGTGACCCCCACCTGTTGGCCCGTGTGAGGGTCTGACTCTTGTTCGTATGTTCTCACTTGTCAGCTCTCACCAGATTGTATTTCTTCTCCACCTGCTGTGTGAGCAGAGCTAATCCCTCCCACCAGGTTTGACAGACAAGTCTTCGATAAGAAACATGACCTGATCCCTGCTCCACACACACCACTACAGACACGTGAACACGGGGGAATTCCTCTTTCCTCAGGAAAAAAATCAGATTAGGAAAGGATGCAGAGAGAAAATATTTTATTTGCTTTTGTTGACATTTTATTTCTGCAATCTGGGTCAAAATGAATTTGCTATTAGTTTTATTTTTTATTTGTTGCTTTATGGTCTTATCAGTTTAACATTTCTTTTTCTACATCTGATCAAATTAACATGTTGATAATGTTTAAAATCACATTCATATGTGAACATTTCATAAGTTAAACGATTAAGCACATGAAATGTTAATGTTTTTTATTGTACATATT
>NW_013952548.1:1070971-1072730 GCF_001266775.1 Austrofundulus limnaeus
AGATGATGCAGTTACACAAAACCACCACCAGGAGGCAAACTGAGCTCAAACAGTGAGGAAAACTAACTGACCTTGTCTTGAATTATTCAGAGTAGTCACACAACAGCTGATTATATTTGTTAGGTGTTCATCTTCTCGGTTTRAAACCATGTATCTTAGATATGGTATACATACAAAAGAAGGGAATATAACAGACCAAATTTTGTTGGCTCTTTTAAGGTCAAGTTTAAATATGTCACCAAAAGCTGTTCAGATCAATTTGAGTTTTGTCATGTGTTGGCAGCCCAGTATTTTGTAAGATTATTTCACATCATGTGATCTTCAAATAAACTAGAAACACAACAGACAAAAAATCTGCTACCATATGTAATGGGATATCTTTTTTATTTAAACATAACTTATTGTATTTTTATTATTATTGTTGTTTACATAATTTGGGTGAGAAAAATCACAATATCCTAAGTGTTTTGTCTTTCTCCCACTTGTTGTCTTTGTTCAACCTTTTAGTTGTTTCCATCCAGTAAAACATAATGTGACAAAGTGATTCATTTTTTACTGAACCTGTCATTATGTAAATGAATAAGAAGTGTGATTTATAAAGATTTGTTCTTGTTGTCCTAAAGCATCTCTTCTCTTTGCTGTGAAATTGTCTTACATTTGCAGTTACTGTATGACTAACTGCAACATTTCACACTTTTTGTCCCTGTCCTGTTTTTTTATTTTTCAATGCAAGACATTTAGCACCTAGCTACTAAACAAGTGGATAAAAACACTTTTCTTTTTACATTTCTTTACATTTTGTGCATCTTATTAAAATGAATTGAATCTCAGGGTGTAGTTAAATAATCATTTCTCATTTATAATGAAAGTACATGAGAATTATTAAAGGTATGAAATGAAACATTTAAAAAGAAATAAAAATTTACCTCTTTTTTAATCAGTTTAACTACAGTCATGTGAATGCTCCTCTTCATACTGAAGCACATTAAGCTTCATGCTGCCCGTTTGATAGGTCGTTCCTCCCTTACTTCCTGTTGCAGCCTGTTTGATTTGTGATGAAAGAGTTTCATTTGATGATCTGATCTACGATCAAACAGCGGCTCGATCAAACATGTCTGGGGTGAACAGGAAGCAGTTCACACTCGCAGGACATTATGGCATTTTATTTGATCAGAGTTTCATCTCTGCAGCATTTGGTATTAATTACTTTACCTCTGTGATATATTTAGTCAGTGTTACCTCTGTAGGAAATTAGGTGAAACAAAGCTGAATTATGAGCTGAAAAAAGATGAATATTTCGGKGTTAGTTTAGGGTTTGATCATCTTTATTCTACAGCTGGTTGGTTTTAAACATGATGAGTTAATGCACAACCAAAAGAGCCATTTCTGCTGCTTGACGCACTAATAAAATGTGTCCAGTGCCGCAAAACAAGCTAAAACTATGATTATCAAGTGATGGTCCATCGRCCTTTTTGGTAACCTTCACAGCCAGTGGAGGAGACACTATAAAACTAAAAAATGTATTGTGAGTTTTACTATTTATAATTATTTTTATACACATCAGAACAAATGAAAAGACCATATCCATGTAAACAAGAAAAATACTGTATATAGTTTAAGTTAAATTTCACAAAAACTACTACAACTGAACTATTCAGGCATATTTTTCCATTTCTTATTGTTATGTATTTAAGTAAACAACAGGCTAGCGTGAGCTAACATGCTTTACTTTTTGTATTAGTATTGATCACATATGTGC
>NW_013952548.1:1073031-1076932 GCF_001266775.1 Austrofundulus limnaeus
GTGTGTGTGTGTGTGTGTGTGTGTGTGTGTGTTTGGTCATATTTTCAAAGAGCCACTGCAGAGGAACCAAAGAGCCACATGTGGCCCCAGAGCCTCAGGTTGCAGACCCCTGAGTTAATGTGTCTTTGTGGTTTAACCTTGTGACAATAGAATTATCACAAAGTGAACAAAGTAGTTTCACTCTGTCTCATTCAGTCTGAAGAGTGATTAAAACTCTGAGGACACAGAGACAGGAGAGGAAAAACACAGGAAGGAAAGTACCATAAAAAGCCTTTGGGATGAACTGATTTGCCCCCCAGAGGAGGTGGCTGCAGCAAAGTGTKTTTTTTTTTTTTTTGTTAGGAATCGCTGAGAAAAGGAAGTGATTGTAGTTAGATTTGATCATATACAGATACATGGAAATAAAAAGCAAACGTGATGTGGCATTATATTGTGTTTCATTGATTAATCATGTCAAAGAAGATAAATGTGATGCTCATCTGAATATAGTGTTTTCTTTATCAGTTTCACCTCATGATTTTCTTATTGTAAGCGATGACAGTGCATTTCCATTTAAACAAAAATATATTTAATCTGGGAGGATTGATGAAGCTATAGTTACCTTTACTGCTGTTTATATCTGTTTCCACTACAAGTAAAGATCAGACGGTCACGTAACGTAGAGAAGCTGTTCCAGAGCTGCTGAGAATAATTGGATCACCCAGTGGAGCTAAAATAGAAAACGCAGCTCAGTCCGGACTGAATAGGTTTGCTTCTTTATCTGCATGAAACAAAGTGCTGCCATGTTATGCAAAAAAACACAACCTTGATTTTTTTTTTGTTCGTGAAAACTCAATATGTTGTGTTCAGATTGTGTKTTGATTGACTCTCAGCTACATCAAGTTTCACTCAATGTTTGAGGTTGATTCAACAGTTGTAGTGAATGAGTCTCTGCAACAAACAAACCACATTTCAGTACAAAATCTGTAAAACTGACCGAATTATCGCCATCTTGTATGTTTTCTAAATYCAATGTTTGCAACAGTCTGTAGATTGTTGCATTTTTATAACTCATGTTTATTTCCTGAAAGTTTCAGCATATACTACTACTACTAATACTCATTTGTGTTTTTTGTGTTTTTAAGTCCATGCATTCATCTTGAATTGGCTTAAATTCAAAAGTRAATTAGTTTTAGATGTGCATTTCTTTTTGGAAGTTTAATTGAAATTATTCAGGTGGCTCATGAGGTATTTTGGTAAAAGAGATGAAAAGTCGACTTAAGTTGATTGCAAAATTAAGCAAAAATTCAGTTTGTTTTTTGAGAGTTTGTATTTAAATTTATTTCAAACATCTTTTCAGGGAATATTCATGARAAATGAGGTGCTCTGTTTAGTAGCAACCACTCATGCATCACAAAAAGCCTCTTGGCTTCAACAGAGTTAGTAAAACAGGAGAACAGTCTGCTTTAAAAAATAGTACAGCTGATTCAATCTAACTGGACAGGTGGAGAATAGACGTTGACCTGCAGTAGCTTGAATTAAGGACTATTATTGAAACCTAAAAACAACAACCGCTCTCTGATGATTGGATCATCAATCTGCGCTCTGATTGGTCCACTGGACTGTCACTCAGGGTTCATTTAAGTGGAGGATTTACGCATAGCGACTAATCTTCGCTTCAGGTTACAGACGCGCAGGATTTGTGCCGCAGAGCGGAGACGCAGAGGGAGCATCTGTTGGAATAACGTTGCATCCGGTGGAGAAAGCAGCTCGTTTCTGCCCCTCATTGAACACAGAAGTCCATGGAGCCTCAGTGGGTGTCGTGACTGCTCCTCACCGCCTCTCACTCTGCAGAAGATTCCGCGGTGAAGTTGCCGCAGCATCCATCCCCCGGCAGAGCGCGCGCTCCATCCTCCCGCAAACACCATGGGCACCGTCCTCTCCATATCTCCCGCGACCAAGAAGGCGTCCATCATCGACGCCGAGGCCACGGGGGACGCGCTCAAGAACGACAAGAGCCTCAAGCGGCACTCGATGTTTGTGTCCCTGTCCTGGAAGAAGCTGGTGGCCAATTCGGCGAAGAAGAGCGCGAAGAAAGTGACCCCGAACCCGCTGCCCGCGCGCGAGCTCCCCTCCAGCCAGGCAGTGGCGCAGCTCAACACCGAAAACAGCAGGAAGACGCACCAAACCGAGGAGAGGAAACCGAAGGCCCCCATCCCGGTCCCGGTGCCCAGGGTGCCCACGCTGAACGGTGACGGCGCGGTCCAGAACGGGAGGCTGTCCACGGTCCAGAAGCAGCCCAGCAGCTTCTCTCTGCTGTCGCCCAGACGGATCGTGATCCAGGCKTCCACCGGGGAGTTGCTCCGGTGTTTGGGGGACTTCATGTGCCGCAGGTGCTACAAGCTGAAAGAGTTAAACAGCGGCGAGGTGGTGATCTGGTTCCGGAACATCGACCGGACTCTGTTGATGCAGGGCTGGCAGGACATCGGCTTCATCACGCCGGCCAACGTGGTGTTCGTGTACCTGCTGTGCCAGGACGCGATCACGGACAGCATCGMGAGCCCGGCCGAGCTGCAGGGCGCSTTCCAGACCTGCCTCTACCTCGCCTACTCCTACATGGGCAACGAGATCTCGTACCCGCTCAAGCCCTTCATCATCGAATCCAACAAGGACGTGTTCTGGGAGACCTCGCTGCGCATCATCGGCCGCCTGAGCGCCAAAATGCTGCAGCTGAACGCGGACCCGCACTTTTTCACCGAGGTCTTCCAGGACCTGAAGAACCAGCGCGACTCCAGCGAATCGAACCTGGACCGCTGACACGGTGGGACCCGAGCAACAAATGGATGAATGTAAAAACAGGTGACTGCGGGAAGGCCGGGGATGAAGGCTTCTCCACGTCTGGGCTCAACACGTCCATCATTAATGTTACACAACTTCAATCAATATGGTGTTTAGGTTACAACGTGAAAAAAAAAGAAAATTTTAAACATGCATGCCGGTTATATATTGTCTTCTTTCGTCTTGTCCGAGGGATTGACGTCATTGTGCGCAACATAGAGACTCAGATCTTTATTTCGTACAAGCTTAGCCTATATTCCGAGTAAAGGAATGGGTGTTGGGGGGTGAGCTCCGAGGCTGACGGATTTACGGAGGCGGAGCTGTCCAGGGTGCTGACCTGTTCAGCCATTTATTCCTGCATGTTGGAGTTCCTTCACTTCACACCTGACCCCGTCAGCCCAGTCCACTTTCAGCACATAAGCCTAAGCCTTGTAAGCAGAGGTATTGAGCTTTTTTTAACATCTCAGTCAGCTGATTGATAAGCTGCTGACCATGTAACAGAAAGAAGAGGGCAGAGCATTTTGAATGGAGCACATTTGACACAGATGAGGTGTTAAATGTGCTTTTAGTTTGCAGATTTAAACATTAAGTTGCTCATTGCAAAGTAGGAAATCAAACATAAACAATGAGATCAAGAACTGTGTGGAATAGTGCCATTTGGAAAAAAAGTTTGCTTTCCCATATTTACCAACAACCAGTGGCGTCACTAGGCTTATTTTAGGGGGGCTGGAGCCCCCTTGAAATATTTTAAAGCCCCCTAAATTATTTTGGTGTAAAAAATGTATTTATTTATATTTTTTTTTAATTCAATATGATGTGGTCAGAATAAATAACCATTTAATATTTCATTTTTAACTAAAATATATGATCATACATCTGTCAGTTTCCCTTTAATTTATAGTCTAAAATAGTTTTAATGTTCAGTTTTGGGGTATTTTTGATTTGATGTTAAAATATTATTTGGCCTTGAATGATTTAAAAATAACTGTGGAAAAACTGTAGGTATTCTCTAAATAAATGTTACTGAAATGATACTTAATACACACACACACACACACACACACACACACACACACACACACAC
>NW_013952548.1:1076959-1078767 GCF_001266775.1 Austrofundulus limnaeus
CACACACACACACACACGCATACACTCTCACACACACAAAAGAGAAATATATAATATACAAAAATTGTGCGTCTCTTGGGGGCTAAGCCCCCCTTGTCCTTAAAACCTAGTGACAGCCCTGCCAATAACCAGTTATGACCAGTTATTTTAGCTGTTTTAGTAGGTAAACAAGAGCACAGTTAAATCATGGATATATATTTATTTATTAAATCATTTTATTTTACCAACACATTAAAGGCACTCAAAATGATTCAGTTTGAAAGAGTTTACTTCAGTAGTTTTCCAGATTTATTGTTATCTAATTCTAAAATGTGGGTCTGCGCTCAATGTAAACAAAGCATTTTTTACGTCTCTCAACAAATCTGAGCATAAATACCACATACAAATTGTCAGATTTCTCAGTGCTAAATGGGTCTTCTGTGGACGCGATGAGCTGTTTTCGGGCATTTCGGTTGATTTTGTGGGTGAAGAAATGCATGTGGCAGTTCTCTGATTTTGCTCGCAGACGTTTTTTTTTTTTTAACTTATATTAATTGGGATCAGGAAAAAAAAGGGGATTATGTTTCTTGCATCAGGATTTATACCAGAGTTCTTTTTTTTTTCTTTTTTTTACTGGTTTCCACGACTTTGCGATGAGTACCTTCTTAAAATCTGCAGATAAAGCACCGTGCTGTCGCCTGTGTAAGGCTATTTTATTACTCGAGTGGTTTATCTCTGATTTCAGTCTCCTGTTTGTTGTAAAAAAATGTCATTTCCAACACAACTTACTTTGTAATGTTACCTTACAGTGGATCTGTTCAAACAGGAATACTTGTTGGTTCTTCAGAAAATCTGGAAACTAGATGGAATGTACACTTTTTAAGAGATTTTCTTTTAAATTGTTTATGTGCCAACTGTAAAATGGCCTCAAGCTTTATGGTTTACATGTACATATTCCATTTTTGATTTTTTTTTTTTTGTATGCTTGCTTTGAAAATGCTGGTTTTAATCTGAGCATCACAAAAACAAACAATCCTGTCCTGCAGAATGTGCTTTGGGGCCTCAGTTTCCTTCAAATCTAATCTGTTTGTTCAGAATTCTTGAAATACGATTATTTAAAGTGAGAAAAATATTCTTATTAGGATGTGACATATTATTTGCACATGTATCATTGCAGTATCTATAAGCTAAAGGTGATCTTTGAAACCAAGCGTAATGATAAAACCTGCTGTCGAGTCTTCAGAGAGGAGGTCATTGTGACGTGTTGTGAACCCGTTGCTTCGAAAGTGAATAATGATGCTGCTATTTTTGCACAGCTATGAACAAATGTCCATGTTTTGCACAGTGGTTTGACCCCATGGTGATGAACTGGTGTTTTCTCTCAGGCACTGGGAATGCTTCAGGATTTTTTTTTTTTATTTTTTTTTTCATTGACCGCCACCAGCTATCGCTTTAGGATGATCTTCTGCGATTAAAAGAAAATATTTTGTACAGTCTTTTTTTTTCTTCTCGAATGTCATGTGGAAAGTGATATTTAGGTGTGTGTTGTCTGTGATGTTACACCACAGCTACATTCACTTCCTGTGTGTCGATTTTTAAAAAAGTCATTAYGGTAACTGTTTAAAGTGACCATAGTCAAAATAAATTCAAACTTCTATAGAATCCTTTGTCTTTTTTGCCTTAATTTATACGTATATACAGTATATGGGGGCGGCTGTGGTGGAGTGGTTAGGGGAGTCTTCCTGGAACCGGAAGGTCGCTGGTTCAATCCCCCGTCCAGCCGTCTCAGTCGTTGTGTCCTTGGGCAAGACACTTCACCCACCTTGCCT
>NW_013952548.1:1079688-1085533 GCF_001266775.1 Austrofundulus limnaeus
TATATATACACTGTGCATATATTCTTACAGTCAGTGTTTGCAGATACCCTGCAGTTTGTGGAGCAATAATTAACACAGACACCTTCTTATCTGCTCAGAACACCCACTAATCCTTGATTCACAATGAACCCTCAGGACACGGTTATGCAACAAGAACTAAGTCTGTGACGAAGACGATTTCTGGGATGTGTTCAGGATGATACCATAGGTTGCCATGAGACTAAAACTCCTGAGATTTTTTTTTCCTTTTTGGTTGCCATGAAACTAGAACTTATAAAACAGAATTATTACAAAACGGAAAGTTTTACTGAGGTCTTGAGGTGTTTTTACACTCTAAATAAGTTTCAGCTTAGAGCTGTTTTTAGATTGAGGACACTAAAGTGAGGTGACACAAATAGGGGTTATTTTTGGCAACTTGTCTTTGTTTCAGCTCTTGCATTTGGGACAATATACTGAAATGAGAGCACAGACGAGTTAACGATAAGAATGTGAAATAGGAACCATCTCAGTTTAATTTTCAGGCTGTTTGGGATCATTTTATTATGAAACAGGGATATGAATTCATTCAAAAAACGCTAAGCCATTGTTAATTTATAGCTCTGTGAAAAATAACACTCTATAAATTATTAAACATGCTTAGGCTGCAATAATATGAGACTTTCAGTCAGATCATTGATGAATGTGTGAATGACAACATGGATTTGCATTGATGGGAGTTTCCTCTTGTTTTTTTTTTWTTTTTTTTTATGAATAAGCCACGTGGGCCGGAAGATCCCTTCCTGTGATTGGCTGAAATCTGCTGCAGTCTCAGAACTGACTGAGGCTCTCTGGCTCTGCCTCTCCTTGTCTTTTCAGGGACACACAATATCTATTTACAGAGCAAAGACTGAGCAAGGCAGACAGAAAACAGGCATGAAAGTAAGACGCATGTGACCCCAAAAAAAGAAGAGATGGGGGGATGTTTCAAGGATAGAGGTAACGGCTAAAAAAGATTAAAGAGGTTGAATGAGATTAGAGATGGTCTTTGTTTCATTTAGTTTCTGGTTTCTAATTTCAGACTTATGAAAAAAGCAGCAGCAAACCTTTGTTTTGTTGATGTGATTTATAATCATGATTAAATGCCTAGAATTACTTGAAAGACTGCATATTACCCACCGCCATTTATGCTGATTTAAAACCTGATTTTAAATCATTTGCTGTTTAAAAAGGATGTGTTGGAGTCTATTTGGTCAAACCCCAGAAATACTGTACTCTTAAACAATATCACAACAAGTCTAGCTGAAAACATTTTTGAATGACTCTCAGCTACAAATCTTAGCTCAATATCTGCCAAATTGATAGAATAATGTGTAATGTTTGWGTGTTTGAAGGTAAAAGGTTCTGACACACAGACAAAAACAAAATCAGCAACAGGAAAAAAGATTGCTGATAAATCCCTTTAATGCTATGCCCCCCTTTAATGATTATAATATATCTTTAGAAACTCTCATTGAGTAGCAATGACACATCAGTAATAATGTATGATGTATTATAATGTATGATTTCTGATCAATGGGGGGAATAGTTTGGGAATCTATAAGCTTCAAGGTAGAATCCTGTATCAGCATTACATAACGGGATGATTTTACCATAGAGATGGATTTATTTTCTCTCTCTCTCTCTTAGGATTCAGCTCAGGTCTCCAGCCTTTGTGTCTGCCAGCCAGCTCTCTGCGTTCCTCTCCAGTGTGTCTCTATAGTAACGGGTAGGTAAGTGAATGAGAGCTGTGTGGGACTGAGCGTGGGCTCAACCACTGCGCCGCGCACAAACACTGCTGGGATCGATGGGCGGCGTGCACGCAGTGTCTGTCACTGCAGGCATGTCCCCGACTCCTCCACACTCAGACACTTTGTCGTTTCTTCAGTCCGCCTGTGTGTCAGAACTCCGGCTGTTATCAGAATAAAAACAAGACCAAATACTTAATGACTCAGGGTACTAGTACACACATTTTTTTTTTCACAGTGAATCATTTGACATGGTTTTGCCCATGTCTTTTGTGTGTGTGTGACATGTGTTCATCTGTTTATCTTTAAAAATGTGCATTTATCTGAACCAATGAGTGATTTTAATGAAACTCTCAGAACTAAACTAAATTAATTCAAGATGGCTACCACGACTAATCAAATACAAAGATTTAGTCAGCTTTACAGAAACCAAACTACAATTTACTGTGGTAAAAACTGACATCCTCAGGATTTAATTTATTGGGTTTTTTTGTTTGTTTGTTTTGTTTTAGGGTTTTTTTTTTTTTTTTTTTTTACAAAAAGAAAGGAAATTTGTGTTTTGTAGATAATTTGTGTGAAAGCTTCACAGCATTCACACTATGATCATTTTTTCTTCCATTCGTTTTTCGGCATCTAACTTGTTCTACATTTTTTTTTGCGCTACTTGAACAATTCATATATCAAAACTGTTCAGCTCATTTATAACAATCCTGCTATGACTTTTGGTATTTCAGCTATTTTTACTTTTTCAGATATTTCACTCTTTTAGCCACTTTTTTTGCCATTGAAAATGAATGGATCTGTTTTCAACATGTTTAAAATCCTTTAAAATGTTTCAAAATCTTTACAGAACCTTAACATTTTGTTCTGGTTCTGCTCCTTTTAGGTACCATGTGCTAATTATAGCTACTTTTTTATTTTATTATAATTTTGTTTGCTAATTTTAGCTTTTTCTGTTATGTCTGCTATAATTCTGCTTTTGTCTGCTATTATTTTGCTAATTTCTGCTTTTTGTGCTTCTTTAATTTGAGCTATTTGATTCTTACAGTTGCTTTCTCCATTTACAGCTATTTTAGCTTTTTTCTACTATTTTGCTAATTTTTTCTGCAAAGTTGTTTTACCCCTCTTTCAGCTTTTTAAAATGAACTCACAATAACACTAGTGCCATTAAATATTTCCAGCTTTATTTCAGCCGCTTTGAGCTTAATTTTTTAGCAGGAAGCATTCACACTAGMATTTTCGCAGGAAATGCAATTTCTCTAGTTCCCTGTGGTATTAGTGTTTCTTGGCAAAAAATCCTATATTGTTTGAAAGCCTGTTAATATCCCTTTTAAACTGTGCCACATTTATAAGGAACATGCATTTGTGATATGAGCAGTAGAGCTGAGTATTTTGGGTTGTCCACATGAAAAAAAATTGTCAAATCACCCTTCTCAAACAGCTTTTTTTTGGTGTTGCTTTTAACTCTTGTTTTGAGCTTCTGGGACCCTCAGGTGCTGGCAATTGGGTGCATAAAGTATTTACTGCCAAGAAACATTGTTACAACAAACCATCTACCAAACACATTTTTTTATTTCTGTGCTAAGTAAATTTACTGAGAGATCTCGTCATCATCTTGTTAATTATTGCATGACACAGGAAGTTACTAAATTTTGCTAAAACCTCTGTATCAGTTTGAAAAGTGATGAAAATAGATATTTAAAAAATTAGTAGGTATTTTATTATAAACTGCAAAACAACTTTCATACATGTATCAAAATGATCATCCATGCTTGTTTGCTCACTTTAAATACTTTGTGTTTGGAAATCTGGTTGAACATTTCTCTTGTTTGTTGTGACGCATGATGCAAGCTAMTAATTTTCAAAACGTGTTTGAAAATCTCAATTTCTTGTTGGTATTAAATGGTGTTTCACCTTAAAGGTTCTGTGACATGCATACTCCTCAGTTACAAAAAATCAAAGAAAACATCTTTATATTTAAAAAACTTGGAATAATACACACAATTTTACCCATTTTGTCACATAACTGGTATGATTTATTTTGAACTTGGCTCAGCCAAAGTGAAACAGGAAGTGACATCACAGGGGAAATTTTTAACAAAGAAAACTCCTTGGTCTTTATTTACTGAAACAATATTATTTGAATTCTGACTCTTGTTTATTTCTCTCTTATAGTGACTTGAAATAACTTTAAAGGGGCAATATCATGTAAAATCAACTTTTTTGAGTTTTATATCATGTCATAATGTTATGCTCTCATAAAAAAACATGCCCAAAGCCTTGCTTTGACTCATTCATGCATGTTTGAGAAATCCTGCAGTGTTTTTAGGAAGCCATGCTGAGGAGCAAAACAACAGGTGGGGACCAGAAACGCCCCCTGGGACATGTCTTTAAGCCGAACTTCCTCATGGCAGAGCACCCCCCCCCCTCCCCACACACCCTGCCCATGACTCCTGCAGGCAATAACAAAGCAAAAAACTATGGGTGAAACTGAAACTGTCTGCTGAGCTCCTAAACACTATTTCTCACTCACTGAAATGGTCGGGACAGAAGCGGAAGGTGGCATTTAGAAGAGGAAGTGATGAGAAGATAAGTTTATTGTCTGTTTAAACATAAAAACAGCATTTTAATAACAAATAAAGGTGACAAAGACACTTTATGATGGTACAGTATTTAAATATATGCCTGAGAAACACATAATATTGGCCCTTTAAGAAACATCAGATTGTTCTCCACAGTCTGTGTTTTTAGCTGTTGTAGCACTGATCTGTTCACATTCAGACATATAGGGGTTTTGACATCACTTCCTGTTACTTCACATGCAAATATCTCAACTGTTCATCTCAGTGAAATGAAATTTTTTTCGCAGTATTTTATCAATGTAATCTTTCCAAAAATGCATTCATATGTATAACAAAAAATTGACGTCACGGGTACTTTAAGCAAAGCAAGGATGTGAATTCTTTAGCCAAAATTATGTAACTTTTTTTGTCTGAAACCTTTATGTGGCAGCGAGAAAATAAAAAATGAATYATCTGACATTCAGCCTTGAGATTTTTTATTTTATTTTTCTTTAATTCCTCCTAGGGTTTTTGCAGCAACTCAGAAGACCTGAAAATATAAAACATGGTTATATAACAGGCTGCTGGAACAAGACAAGGCTAAAAAAGGACTAGGAGAAGGAGTGGAGTCAATGCATTAAAGGTGCCAGAATCTTGACTCTTGCTAGAAGCGCGTCCACATTTCAACATCGTTTTAATGTAAGTATTAGCAGTTTTGTCCCTTTTTTAAAAAAAAAAAAGCTTCAATATTCCATCCGTTGGTGAAATTAATGTTCTGTTACATAATGTCTGAAGTCCAACATTTTTAGTAATGATTCAACAAGGAAATGAAGCCCACCTGAGGCTCTGCCCTCACATTAATCATTTATTGAACCATTAATACAGACAAATGAGGTTTTTTTTCTTTTTTTCACATTGAGATGTTAAAATGTTAGATTTTTATCTGAATTCTTAAACCTCTAATAAAACAGAAGATACATTTGAATCTGTCTTGTTCTCTGATCTTTTTTTTCTGTCTCTCCTCCTCACATCTTGTCTCATCTTCTCACCTCTCCTTCTCTCACCTTCTTACTCTCTGGTTTATTTTAGCACAATGTAGGTGTGTTGTTCTAAACTCGCTGAGCCTTTATTACAGCTCTCTCTCTGCTTGGAAGAGTGAGTCACCGGCGGTAATTCTTCACCGCACGACGCAGCTCGAGGACCGCTGACTGCCTCCCTGTTAATGGACCGCAGAGAACACAGAGACCTGTAGATTTATTAGAGCTGTGACTCATGTTAATGTTAAAGTTTCAAGTCTGTATAGTTATTGCAATCCACACATTTCTGCTCCGTACTGTAAGAGGCTTTTAAACCTCATTTTCTAGATGCATAACAAAATGAGCCCAATATATTTTCATATATTTTTTAAGTCAACCCCAACCGGTCTACATGTTTTGTGTTTTGTGGACTTGGAGAAGGCGTTCGACCGTGTCCCAAGGGGGGCCTTGTGGGGGGTTCTCCGGGAGTATGGGGTACCGGGCC
>NW_013952548.1:1086643-1088970 GCF_001266775.1 Austrofundulus limnaeus
ATTTTTACAGTCTTTATCTTACAGTTAAAATAAATGTTTATCAAATAAAGTTTAATGTTACAACTAATCGTGGATCCCTTTTAAGGCTATTGAACAGATTTTATGCATTTTGTTATTACCATGAGGGTTATGCATTTTAAAAATGTATTGATTCAATATGTTTTTAGATCAATTTTGTCCGTATGTTTAAATTCATGTAAAAAGCAATTGTTACTGTTGTAAAAAATGAAAAGTTTTATGTTGTAGTTTGAAAGTTGGAAATTGTCAATGAAATAAAGTATTTTTAAAATATATTGTTTTATTTACTTGAAATTAGAGAAATTACTGACATTTATTGTGTTTAATCAATGAAGTTGTGGGTTGAAAATTTGATTTTTAACAGCTAGCAATAGCCATAGTATGCAGAAGTAGTTCAAATACTGTTGGGATTACAATTTAGGGGCCCTCTTAAATATAACTCTTGTTTTAATTCTATTTCAGGGTTACTGTGATTTTATTACAGTCAAATTATGAAAAAAAATCACAGTAAACCTTATGGAATTACAGTAAAATTATAAAAATACAGTAAAACTGTTGCAGAATTACAGTATAACTGTAATATCACAGTAAAACTGTAATAGAATTACTGTAAACTGTAATAAAATCACAGTAAAACTGTAATGGAATTACAGTAAGGTTACTGTTAAAATTACAGTAATGGGCTGGCAACCCTGCTGCCAGTAAATTACTGTAAATTTTACAGTGATTTTTTTTGTCTCCTTATCCATCCATTTTATTATTTACTGTTGTTTCACCAGGCAAGTCTCAGTGAGATCTCAGATCTCCTTTTCAAGGGAGATCTGGACCTGAAAGCAACCTATGAGTACCTGGAGAAAACCCACACAAGCACGAGGACAATATGCAAACTTTGCACAGAAAGACCCCAGGTCCGAACAGGGGATTGAACCTAGGACCTTCTTGCTGTGAGAAGTCAGTGCTAACCACTGAGCTGTTGTGCCGCCAAACTATCAAACTACATCTCTTGTTTGTTTGTTTGTTTGTTTGTTTGTTTGTTTGTTTGTTTGTTTGTTTGTTTGTTTGTTTGTTTGTTTGTTTTACTTTCCTCCTTCTCTTAAACCACTGCCTTGCCAACCTAAGTTAAGTGCCTGCAAATGTCTGGTATTCGAGACCTAAACTTGATGTTTGCTGCTTCTATTTTAAGTGCTGGATTGATAATTAACTAAGCTTGAAGCATCCTTGTTGTTGTTGATTCTTAAACTTCTTATAGGAAATGATGTTGTCACATTAAGTGTGATTTTGTTTAATTGTGTAAATAAATGATAGCATTTATTGATGGACTAATTCAAAATTCATTGAGCAGAGTCACTTTTGTGTCGTGTCATTCACTCTGCATGAAGAAGATATTTTCCCTAATAAACAAAGATCCCTTGTTAAATAATTTCCTTATAAGAAATGTAACTTTATTACATAGGTCTTTCACCTCTTTATTTAAAACAATTACTACAACAAGACCCCCCCCCTACCTGTTCCTCCCAACTTATTACTAAAAATCCCTAAAACCAAGTCTTCTTTTGGCCTTATGTCTTTCCATTTTGCTACAGCAAATGTTTGAATCTTTTATCTAAACACACTGCATTTTCACACTTTGATTTCTAGTCTTGCTTTAAACCACAGAATAAAATACCTTTTTAAGGAGTCATGTTTTTTTCAACCAGTTTCACTTTTTTCAGCACTGCGTTTTGGCAACGAAAATATTCATTTTTCTACAACCTTTGTCTCTTCGATTCTCGGCCTGATCACAACTCAACATCTCTGATTGCTCAGTTTGAACTAAAGACTTAGAAGACAAAGAGAACTAAATGTAATAATGTTTTGTATGAGCTGTATAGAAATAGTTGCTATAAACATCTTCCTCTCCTCACCCTTTCTGTGTTTACGTCTCACTCTCCTGTCTCCTGCTTTCACACAGTTAATCCCGAGGCTTGCAGGAAAACTCCCACCTAGTTCGTTATGCAAGAAGCGAGAGGATGAGGATCAGCAGYAAGAGGCGCAGCAGATTAGTGGCGTGGAGGAAAGTGACGATTGCAGTGTCGTGGAAGTGATTCAATCACACACACCCCCACCCCCCCCAAGAGTTTCCACTGCACTTTTTAGAGAAACACAAACAGTGGTGGAAGAAACACACTCTGGGACCTGCTGCGCTCTTTTGAAGCGTGGTTGTAGCTTTTAAAGGACCTGGGCAGCTGTCAGCAGTGACCTCATGTTGTTCCTGTTGGTATGCAGGACACACACACACACACACACACACACACACACACACACACACA
>NW_013952548.1:1090405-1092709 GCF_001266775.1 Austrofundulus limnaeus
GAGTGTTTTATGTGCTGCAGAACAGGAACCTGCTGTAAAACAGCAATTATGCTGAGTCAGGCTTGTTTTTTAGTAATCTTTTCCTGTTAAATAAATAAATCAAATCAAATCAAATCAATGTGTTCCTGTGTGTGAGTGTGTGTGAATGGTTGTGTGTCTTGTTTGCCTATGTGGTTCTGTGATGGATTAACAACTTAACATCAGAATGTACTCAGTTTCTTGCACAGTGGCCTCTGGTGACACTGGCTTCCAGCAACGCTGCAGGAAAAGTTTGGTGAAGAAACTGAGTTATAAATGTTCAAGTCCGATTAGAGATAGTATGAAGTAAAAATGATTACTAAGGATATTTGTGTCATTATGCTCTTGTTTAATTGACTTATCTGYACACTCCAACCAGCAACAGACCAGTTTCTGTTGCTGTTATTTTGTGGGTTAGAAGGAGAAAATTGTGGAACAGTTCAAAATGAGTTCTTAAGAGTCCTTCCTTTGTCAGGTCCACACACTCTGAGTCAAAGAGGATCCCAGGTTCAGTCAAATTGCAAAAATAGCTGCGTAAATTTGCATAACATGAATGAATACTCCAAGTAATAAGCAGAACATCAAAACATCTTGGTTATAAACCAAGAGATATATTTATAAATGTAATTTTATTGACTTGATTTTTCTCCATTGGAACACTCGTTGAAGCCACAATATGAAGCTAAATTAATCAGTCAGTTAATTTGCAATGAAATCATTAAAAAAGCAGCACAATGAGTCTGTCTGCACCAAAACCTACTGTATTTACAGAGTTCATCAGTTTGTCACTGTTCAGCCTATTTAACATAAAACTCTGTTTCTGAACCAAATTTATTGTTACTGTGTATAAATCTAGGTGAAGTTTGATCTGATGCATTTTATGCCAATGCAAATAATCAACTGTCAATGCTGTATATCACACAAGAAGGACATACCAGTTTTCAACCACGAGATGGCGCCAGAGATCCACTAATAATTGGTTGATTCGCTCCTAAACACAAAAATCCAGTCGGATATTAAAAATAAAACTGCAGTGATGGACGAACAGAAACAGWAAATCAGATTTTTAGCTGATAGAAACGTGTCTTTGATTATTTTATGTTGACATTTTCTTTGTTTTGTTTGATTTTGTTTTAATGTACGCTCTTTGTTTTCCTCCCTCAAGTCCCCCGTTTAAAGTGTTTCTTTATTTTTCTAATTGAGTTCTTCAAACTGTTGCTAAAATTAAGAAATCTATATTTTGGGAGGTCTCCGGATTTATGTAATTTGCAAAATATCGCGCGTAAAGGATTCTATCCACTGTGCGTAAAATCCGACCTTTTGGTGCGTTTAAAAAGAATAATTCTGGACACAAAATGCATCTCAGCGAAATACAATTTATCTAAATGTTTTCTACTTTATTTTGCAGATCCTGCTTGTATTCAGTATTTCAGTAGCAGGTTACTGCACTGGTTAATTGTGGGGAACATATTTCACAATTTCACGACCATATTATATTKTTTTCCCTAACACTAAAGTGTTGCGCATCCTTTAGCCAGGAAGTGCCAATGAGGGGAGTCAAATCAAGAAATATTTAATCTGTCAAAGCCGACCTGTGTGGACACTTAACCGCCTCCTTCAGTCCTCAGTGAGAGTCAGTTGTAGTGGGTACTGATGTTGCTCAGACTGTTGATGTTGTTGACGCAGCTGATGTGGGATGGAGACACTGTGCCAATGGGCCCAGGAGGCTGCAGGTTGTGGCTGTGATACAGAGCAGCGGGAGGGGAACCGGGCCAGTACGGGAACCCCGAAGGCCCCACGCCGGGCGTCATCAGATTCAGTTTGGAGAAACCAGTGAACGGGATCGGGGAGAAGTTCCCCTGGAACTTGTAGATGGCCTGCTCGGTGGTGGACGGCTGGCACACCTGCGCCAGGCCGTGGAAATCAAACTTGTACGCGTATCTCTTGCCGTGGACTTTGGTCATGATGTTCTTGTCGTAGTAGTAGCGCAGCGCGCGGCTCAGCTTGTCGTAGTTCATGTTGGGCTTGCTTTTGCGCTCGCCCCAGCGCCGGGCCACCTCGTCCGGGTCGATGAGCTTGAACTCGCCGTTGGTGCCCTCCCAGGCGATGCACGAGACGTTGGTGCTGTCGGACAGGAGCTCCAGGAGGAACTGCCACAGCTGGATCTGCCCACTGCCTGAGACACCACAAACAATCACTTCTATTGATTCAAATCTGTCCCAGTTATCTGACATTTACCAAAAATTATAATTATAAACATGACTTATATTTGAAACGCATATATAT
>NW_013952548.1:1093599-1099997 GCF_001266775.1 Austrofundulus limnaeus
TGTAAAGACACTCAGAGGATAAACGCTCATATAAGAATGATCTAACTCCTTTAAGATAATAAAAAAGTAACAAATTGTCATAAATGTATAAAACGAATCGAAATGTCTTTAATCCTAAAACTGATTGAAGTCCAAATTGGATCCCGGCGCGCGCGGAGTCCGGTGCGTAAAGCGTGTCGTGTTGGCGGTCCCCTCTGCGCCGAGCCAGGAAACGCGTCCAGGAAAAAGGATTTCCGATTTCCGACAAAAGAGCAGACGGGCTTGGAGATTGAAAAACGGCTCAACAGCACTCTGCCCTGGAAACGGAGCATCACCGGCCGCTGGACACGCAGCAAATAACCCCGACAAATCCTCCCAGAATAATCCGGATTGTCTAATCCCTGTCTAAATGACGAACCTGAGAGATACATGTTGAACATGAGCTTTCCTCCGCAGGCTTGTCTCATTGTGTTCGGATGCTCAGAAAGGGTTGGATTTCATTTCGTTGGTGGCGCAGGAAAAGATTTTTATTAAACTTTATCTCATAACTGGGATCTGGAATAAATGCGGGGGGACAGATTGAAGTTTCCAGGCAACTGTCGCTGGCCCCCATCTCTGAGACAATATTCAGACAGCAATTTCCCCTGGTGCATTGCTTTAATTAAAAGAGCAATTTACCTCTGTCAGCCCGCCTGGTGCCCACAATAAAAGAGGCCGATAGAAATTCGGCCCTTATCAATCCGCCATCACAGTTTAATAAAGTTTCCGCGTTAAGATCTGAGTTTCTATGGTGAATTGAAGTGTTTGACATGGAAACCAGTTCAGATCCTCCTCACTTTTCCGCCTCTTTACCTCTGGGCAAACAGCAAAGACCTGTTTCATGTTGGGAGAAGAATATTTACCTTCAAAAGCACGCCTCAGTGAGCGAGAAAAAACAAGAACATYGCATCCCTCCTGACCTTCTCCGTGTGGATTTAAGGTTATATGGCCTCAGTCTGGAGGGGTGATGAGGTCATAACTTTAAAACCATGCAGGCTTCTTGGCTTCTCTGACAACACCAACCTTATATACCTGTTTGATTTATGTATTTTACTCCACACATTGCATCTCATTTAGGGACAARTGTTAAAAAATACAATACAATAAAGCATTTAGTTTCCAAAAGATGGGCCTTCAGCAACAACAGTTCGAACACTCACAGAAATGTTTAACCTATTTTTTTAAGATTTATGTAATTTTATTACATGACAAATTCCCATTTACCTTTTTTTTAGGTAATTTTAACACCAAACTACCAAATAAACCTTACATGATGCGAATTCATTCAAGTAATAAAGTCCATTTATTTAAAATACATAATCCTCAGGTTTATGTGTTCATTATTGAATAATGAGTGTATTTATTTCAGTTACATAAAGTATATTATTTGAATTGCATAATAGGTTACCTATACAAAATAAATAGCATATATTTATTTGAATTATGTGTCATTTATAGTTATTTAATAAACCAAATTAAGCAAAATGCATAACATTAATGCAATTCATTTCCATTCAGTAACAATAATCTTAATTATGCATAACAATCAGACCACGTTGATTCAATGACTTTATTAACATTAAAGCCTCATATTAAAGACACAAAATTACACTGTATGATATATAATATATGAAACAATTCAACGGGTGTCACAATAACATCGCTTAAGGAAAACAGGAGAAATAAGTGAGTCTCTAAAATCTGAATGTGTCTTTGCTTTGGCTACTCCGATAAATATATTTTGTTACGTCTTTTGAGGTGATTATAAAGGTTCTYCTTGTTAAGTAATGAAGACTGGCATAAAAAAATGAATGAAGTAACACAATTATTCCACTCAGTTTTGTTCTCACATCTTCAGTTAATGTGTCCTTCGAATACAAATAAATAAATAAATAAATAAGCAAAATTTGTGTCTGGATACGACCTAAAATGTCTTATAAACAAGTCAAACATTAAGGTTTAACAGACGTTTTGCAAAATCTGTTTGTTTGACTCCTGGTCTCTGGTTTTATGGTGATCCCACACCTGCTTCTTCCCTCCTTATTTTTCTTTTCTTTCTCAGTTAGAAGCAAATTCACTTTTATTTCCACTTAAACCTTTCCTCTGGTATTTTTTTTTCTGTTTGTCCAATATTTGCAACATGTATTTACATAAACAGTCTGCAGCCTCAGGTCAGTGATGCAATTCAAGCTTCCATTTAGTTTCATTTAGCTCAGTGTTTTGTTTATGCTGAGTGTGTACGAGAATTTCAGAATGGTATTGTTATATTTATCATACACTCTAAAAATGAAATGTTGGATTTACTTAACCATGTTATGTTAACTGGTTCCACTTAACTGAGTTGAGTAAATTCAAAGCAATATACTCATGTTCTTTGGCTAAAAAACTGATATATTGCTTTGAATTTACTCAACTCAGTTAAGTGGAACCAGKTAACATAACATGGTTAAGTAAATCCAACATTTCATTTTTAGAGTGTTAACAACCTCCCTTTCTAAAATCGTATTTGCAGACGTCCGAAGTGTTTTATTTTCATAAAAACCCTGAAATTTTAATAAAGGTACAGAAGTTAATGGAGAACTTGACAAGTTATGTTTGGTTCATGTACAAACAAATGTCACTTAATGTAAAAATAACTACTTGTATATTTTTTTGGTATTAAGTCTGATACATTTTGAAAATACAAATAGATAATATTCCCATTAACAATGTTAGATCCACTCATTTCCTCTACATTATGATTCTTTCTCCACCTCACTTTGCCTTAAATACAAAAATAGTCAAAGTTTGTAAAATCCCAGTTAACAGAAAAGTGTCTGTGTTGTATCATTCACTGTCGTATCCATATCATTGCTTGGGCTAGCACCAGTTTAAACTGGAATCTATTTGCTGACTTTAGAAGCGAGCGTTTAGAATATAATATTGTGTAAATAGTAAAAGTCCCTCCCGCCATTTGTTCAGGCAAATATTCTTAGTGTTTGCCAAGTGAATCAACTTCAAATTGCTTTATTTGTTTTATAGCTCGATAAAAAAGTGACTTCGCCACTTTTAGTAATGAATTTCACCAGCATTCGACTCGTGTAGTACTTAGGCTTCCTTTCTCTTGTACAGCTCAGACAGTTCAGTGTMTTGGGTCAAAGAAATAAAACATCTTCCCACATCCCTCAGGTTTCCAAAGAGCAGACAGTAAAATTAATGCTCTCAAGTTGTCTGAATTTTCCATATGGGTTTGTGTTTTAAATGCCATTTTAATTGTTTTATGTAAAGAAATGTACTTTATATTAATATATAAAGATTTTTTTTATTATTAAATGTAATTATTTCTACTGAGATTGCACTTATTAAGCCCCTTAAGGGTTTTTTCAGATAATCTCCATCACATCTGTTTTGTGAAACATATAATAATGCTTTTTCTTTCAGTTTTGTTGTAAAAATAAAATTACTGAGGTAAGCTTTTYCATACCCGATCAGTTCAGGGTAATATTTTTTTATGTTTCATTTCTTTGCATTGACACCTGATCATTTTTTTTTTCAAGCTGACAAAAATCACCAAATGTTTAACATCAGAAAGAAACAAGTAGATGTCAAATATTTTATTTCAGGTGGATATTACAAACAGAAATAAACAGATAACAGATGATATATCTGTGTTTTCCATGCAGGGGTTGTGCACATGTAAGTAAAACAAATCATTACTGAAAGTTTAAAGCTACAGAAACGAAACAAAAAAAAAACAGCAGTTGGCCTTAATGCACCATTTTGACTCCAGAATATTTGTTGTTTGTTGCCATCCATCTTTTCCTCTCCATCTTTTATTTATTTTTTTTTTTTTGTCTGCGACCATGAAATCAATCAAGCCAACTCAGGATTAGGAACATAAATATTTCGTGCCTAAAATAAATAAYAAACACCCTGACAGTGACATATGTCAGCATCGTACTCGGTTCATCCTGTATGTTTTATCAGGTTTCGTCAATCTCTTCCTTTAGAACTGAATGTTTTACAGCCTAAAACAGAATAAGTGATGTAATCATCAACAAATAAATGTTCACTTCCATTTTTAAATCCACCCCCAAACCAAAGAAAAAAAGGGGGATTTCTGTAGAAATTTGTTGAAATTACATTTACCTTTAAACACGATTTAAACACAAAACTACATTTATTGTTCTCATCCTGCTCTCCACTCTTCGTGTGGACTAATTTGAAAGGGAAAAGTCTGCTAATGATTAATCAGCTCTGCAATCAGTTACATGACTGAGCTGAGATATGCATAAATGCACCACACACACAGACCTTCCTATACACACATACACAAAGAAAGAAAGACCTGGCAAACCATCACTTGTACAACATATTGTTATTTGTGTGGAGTGAAATAATGCTCAGATTTGTTGTTTCTGCCTTTCATCAATTAGGATCATCTAACAAATCTTCAGTTTCAGCCTTTCTTTGTTTCTTCTTTTGCTGATGTGTCGCTGGCGTCAAAGACTTGCTTTAGCTGCCTGTGTCCAAATACAAGCCGCAGGCAACTTAAAACAAGCCTCAGAAGCTAGCCTGCATGAAGTTTTGCAAAATCCAGCAGGAAATATACATCCAAGGATCATCCATGAAGTCAAAAATCCACTGAAATGTATTTAAAATTCACCAAAGATCAAGAAATCTAAGGATATTTGTTGTATACTCATCTTCTTTTGTCACAAATCATCTGGTATGGAGGACCAAAATTATCTTATAATGACAGTTTCGGTCCTCCATAATCTGGACTATAAAAAGAAAAAATGCAAATATTCATATAGATTAATAATCTATTCWTGCACATTTCACATCAAACCATGTATTACAAGTTTGTTATTATAAAAGTTTAAACAATAAGAATTGTATATGATCAACCATTTCTGCAAACCATAGTAATAAAAGTTGAGTTCAGGCCTCCCTTGTCATAACTTACCTCTGCTGCCTAACCGGAGCTCCCCGCACGTCTCAAGTGTCACTTCTCCCTGCGAGCAGCTGCTTTAATCAGGGTGTAGAGGAATGTATATTTGAGAAAGGTGTGTGTGCACAGTTACACATTTATCAAAAGATCCTGTTGCGTTTTGGGTGTGGGACAGTACGCACAGCGAAGGCTGCTGGCTGTGCAAACGTGGAATTTCAACGTCTTGAACCAACAAGCTGAGTACGTATGTGCGGCGGTAAACACACTCCAGGATCCCGGAGCGTCTAGGATAAACACRCTGGTGTCATGTTAGAATGAACAAACACAAAGTAAGCTACAGTTTCATCCTTATGGAAGAGTCAGAGTAAGAACTGTCGTAAAGAGAAGAYGGGTTTTAGGTCACCTGTTTCTGGTCAGGATCTCTTTTGAATTTTGTGTTTTAAAAGCAGTTTAGAATACACACACACACATAGGAAGGATGAGTTAAAAAAAGAGCTTTGATCCTGTGTTTTATWCAGAAAAACACACGAGCATGCGCACAAAAAACTACTCTTATTCAGCTTTTCCTCATTACATCAACTTAATTTTTTCGGGACATTTCTTTAAAAATTGCATGTTGCAAACAGCCTTCCACATCAGCGTTTCAGGACATAATGAAGTTGTATTATGATGAACCTTGATAGTGGGTGTAAAACAAACTTTTCTTCAGTTACTAAAGTTTAATTTATTTTAGATTTTGTTTGGAAGGGACAATACACATTAATTGACATTTCTGTAAATGTGCCAGAATTAGCCTGTTATATTGGACTTGCTAAAAGCAAAGCTTTAAAATGGATCAGATACATACATTTTGTCCATTCAATAAAATACAATCATTACAAATGGTAAACACCAAACAAAAGATTTTAAATAGATTACACATGGTGAAAGCTCCGATTGTATGAGGGACAGAGCTCCACTCCCATGCAGCTGCAACTGATAACTTCCTTAAAAGTGATTTTACGGAGAAGAACAATACGATCATCACAGATCGCCCCTCTCATTAATTGATTTTTGTTCCTTATATTTACAAACTGAGAATGACTGACCTTTAACAATTTTGTACAGCAAACAGAGTTTTGAGTATTTAATAACATTTTCCCAACTTAATGGAARCTTTGAGTCCGGGTCTCTGCCATGTTCCGTGGGAGTTCCGCAGGGTAGCATACTGGGCCATTGCTTTTCCTAAATGACCTTCCAAAAATATTGAAGTATTCAAGTATTTTAATGTATGCTGATGATACTGTTATTTTTTGTCTGATTTCAATATTGAATCTATTAATAGTCAGTTACAAGCAGATCTTCAGACATTTCATGGTTGGCTTCAAGACAATCTTTTGTCAATTAATGTTAAAAAAAACTGTGTGCATGTATTTTTCCTCACCCAGGAGACATTTCAATATAACAA
>NW_013952548.1:1100702-1104931 GCF_001266775.1 Austrofundulus limnaeus
TGTAATTCTGAGTGTTTTATGTGCTGCAGAACAGGAACCTGCTGTAAAACAGCAATTATGCTGAGTCAGGCTTGATTTTTAATAATCTTTTCCTGTTGAATCAATAAATCAAATCAAATAATAACCCATTCTTTTCTACAATATTGCAATGGTGATCTCTTAAAGCATTTTATTTTATTGCTGGATAACCACTGCTGAGCCCCTTTTAAAAATGGCAGAAAATGTTCAAACTGAGGGCAAATTCTGAGACAGAAAACTATCATCTGTGTCAGAAAGAACTAAAATTAGAAAAGGAACGAGGTGAAACTCAAGGCCAAAGTGTTGATTGGTATACCCTCTGCCTGCTCTAGACATGTCTGTGTTTAAAGCAGAACTTTGTGCAGATGTTAGCATTAGCATGTATGCACAAGCCCGTTGTACTGGAGATTTGATCAATGGAAACACAGATGAAGTTTGTGACCTAGGAATTTGTTCTCTAAGGCATCGGGGCATTGGAATCAGATTGTAGCTACTGAAATTGTAAAATGTGTTTTGCTTAGTAGTAATACAGGCTTATTCAACTGGTGGTCCAGAGGCCACATCTGGCCCCCGAGTGACCAGAGTTTGGCTCACCAATTGGTCCATTCCTCTCTTAAGCTCTTAAACCCCTGGTTTTCAAATTTAATTACTTTAAGTTTTCTTAGTTAAACATAGACATGTGTGGTATCTACAGAAATGTTATCATCCTGGCTAGAAGCTGGTAAAATCCATTTTTATGAAAAGCAAAGACAGCTAAAATCACAAGGAATTGCAGATAAAACTATGAAAGAGAAAAAAAAGTTGGTTTTAAATTTTGGCAAGTCAGAGATGTCAAAATAATATTTGTGTTAAACAGAAGGCAAAATGTGTTCTTTTTGTTTTTGATATTGTTTCATTATCACGACTTTTAAAGGGTTCTGTATGTTGTATTCATGATTAAATGCAGCAAAATAAACTATTTCAAAGGTAACAGATTTTTGTGATACTGGGCTTATTTACATAATGACTTTAATTACTGGATGTTCGGCCCCTGTGCTGTTGGTCTGTAGTTGAATCGCCCTGCTTTAATACAACATGAGACACATTGAAAARCATGTATTAAGAAACATATTGGGTTGTAACATACAAAATAAGAATTTGCTTCCTATTTTAACCATGTATTTTATTTGTACTGTCAAGGAATAAGAAAAAATGTATTTTTATTTTACCAATCATCATAAATGACCTTGTTTTCTGACCCTTTGATACCCAAATCTAATCAGACTGAGTACTAATGGAATTACTATTTCTATTTATGAGTAAACACATAATTTTGTTCAGGAGATATTGTGTACACAAGGACACCGCACTAACACCCAGACAGCCAGAGAACATATATTAGAGGTGCAACAATACCTAAAATTCACGWTTCGGTACGGTTCAATACTGTTTGATATTTTTTCGATAGAAAAAAGAAAAATATCCATGCCCTTTTTTAACTTGTAATTTATTTAAATTAATTATGAACATTTATTTAACCTCAAAAGTACAGTTTTTAATTGAAATGAGGCTGAAACGCAAGTTTCTCGGTGGATCTGCGCTCGACAATGCAGCCTAGGTGGAGTAGTCTAACACAGATCCACTGATCCTTTAACACAGAGCATCTTCAGAAGACAAGTTGATAAAATAAATGTAAAAAAAATCTGTATTGTTTGATACAAGTGTGTATTGAACCTAAAGCACTGTTCGATACGGGTACATGTATTGTTGCACTCCTAATATATATTTATACTTCTGCTTCTTTTTTGTTCTAATTTCGTGCATCTTCTTTAAGACATAACAGTAAATAAAATGGAGCAAGAAAAGCATCTTATTATTATTTACCTCATGCTATTTCTTTTCTTTTTTCTTCTTTTTAGATACGTGTGCACATGAAAGAGTCGTAAAACAAATAATAGAAACCAAAGTGATCTCGTGTTCTTGTTTATTGGAAATAAGAACACAATATGACAAGAACAATACACATCCTAAAGCCAAACAGAATCAAATCTTTCCAAGTATGTCCACTAAAAGGCTAAATATGTTTTCAGTAAACACAAAGCAAATATTCTCTCAGAAAACATCCTTATTCTTGAAGGTAAAAGCGGCTCTGATTTGTCAATGCAGGTGAGTTTTTATCATCATCATTCCTAAAAGTAAATTTGTTACGTTATAGCTTTGTCAAATGTGAATGGGATAAAAAATCATCATTGTAGAAAATAAAAGAAATACTGACAAGTAAGTCTAGTTTTGAAGAAAAGCTTTTATTTCCTACTTCAAGGACATGTTTTGGCRTAAAAGAAGCACAGAGTGATAGAAAGAATGTGTCCGTCTACGGTTCTGTGACAGCGGTTTGTCCGGGAGGTCAAGGTGAGGAAGTGTTTTGTTTCTTCTTTTTTTATTATCTTTTTTTTTTCTTTTTCAGGTGGCGACAGGCGGGCAGGGGGAAGGCTTAGTGCTGGATCCTACGAATGGACTGCACCTGGTTGGTGTGAGCCTGGGTGCTGTACTCGTTGTAGTTTCTGTACTCGCCTTGGTGTCTGTCTCTCTCCAGGATGTACTGGTAACCACGATAACCAGGGAACTGGTAGGCCACCCAGCTGCGGAGAGGGAGGACGGGTCGAGTCAGGGTTACATGGAAGGATTCAGCAGAYATGGTTTATATTAAACAAAATGTGGATTTGTTGCTAAAAGTTCTGTTTTTTCTTCCAGCAGGTACAGTCTGCCCGCTCGCCTCTAACTAACATAAAGTTTTATCTAATAACTAGGGGTGCAACAATACATGTACCCGTATCGAACAGTGCTTTAGGTTCAATATGCACTTGTATCAAACAATACAGATTTTTTTTTACATTTATTTTATCAACTTGTCTTCTGAAGATGCTCTGTGTTAAAGTATCAGTGGATCTGTGTTCGACTACTCCACCTAGGCTGCATTTTTTAGCACAGATCCACTGAGAAACTTGCTGTTTCAGCAACATTTCATTTAAAAACTGCACTTTTGAGGTTAAACAAATGATCATAATTAATTTAAGTAAATTACAAGTTTAAGGGGCATGGAAATTTTTATTTTTTGTGTCGAAAAAATATCGAGCCATGAGACTAAAGTATCGAACCGAATCGTGAATTTCCTGTATCGCTGCACCCCTGCTAATAACAGCATCTCTGAAATAAATAACAAACGGCCCTATTTGGAAAATAAACCTTTATCTATAGAAGAAAAAAAACACAACGGCTATAAAAACAGATGTAGCGACGAGAAGCGACTCACGCTCCAGAGTTGATTTTGATGGAGGGCACCTCCTTGCTGCACCAGCCCATGGCCTGGAGGGAGGGGTAGTCATCGCAAATCTCAAACTTACGGCCCTGGAAGTCCTCACACTCGTACAGGGTCACTTTGCTGTCACTGTGGTTCTGCAGGGAAAAGACAYAATTGTAGTTAGAAGACAATCAAGCATTTTTTTGTATTATTTGTTTCAAATGTTTGGATTTGAACAGCTGGATTTGCTGGATGTATTTAGACAACGTTACTGATTTAAAGAGKTTAATGTTGATGTGGTGGCTACAAATACAATGATAAAAGCAGATTAGTGTAATGGAGGAAGAGTTGGATCCCTGGTGACAGGGATGAAAAGGAGGAGCAGAACGTACAGCGCACTTGATGGGTCTGAAGGAAAGCATGTGCTCGGTTCTGTAGCTGCTGTTTCCGCTCCAGGCCTCGTAGCGAGGATAGTCTCCCTTCTCCAGGATGAACTGCTGTCCCTGAAACTCTGGGTACTCGTAACCCACCCAACTGGAGGACAGAAATATGGATAAAAAAATAAATAAATAAATGAACGAGTGCAAAAGAAAGCCTGAGAATAAAAAGTGTGAAACTATAAAATAGAAAAACCCACATTTCAGCAATTAAGAACTGATTTCTAAAATGTGATCTTATGATAAACAACCCAGACAAACCCCACATAGTAAAGCCAAGCACAGCTTTTTCTTTTTTTTTTTTTTGTCACTTAGAGGCACAAAGTAAACACTGACTGCTGCTGCTGCTGTTCCTGCTGCACCCAGGGCGCTTTATCTGATCGTCAGTCAGTCAGCCGGCAGCTGCTCGCTGCCAGCTCATATCACATCAGGGTCACACTCGAATGCATAAACACACTCACACACACACACACACACACACACACACACACACACAC
>NW_013952548.1:1104961-1107175 GCF_001266775.1 Austrofundulus limnaeus
CACACACACACACACACACACACACACACACACACACACACACACACACAAGTGATACATGCCAACTAGTAAAGTAATAAAACTGCAGGTTGTAATTTATGTATTTTATGTTTCTGTTGCTCTTTCTTGGCTGGGATTTAATTATTATCAGCATTTGAGCCGTGCCGATTCTGTTCATGCTATTTTAGTCAAATTAAATACAATTTATAAAATAATTTTGAAATATGCTGTGGTTAATACTCTTGTGGTTCGTGTGGCTTTTCAAAAAAATATATCAGCAAAGGATTAATTGTCTAACTRAGGTGACAGTTTTGACCTAATTATAAGAAACATATGAGCCTGGTTAACAAAAATAGCAGCCAATCAAAGCAATTAGGAAAGAGGTCAAAAGGTGAGAGCCATCCTCTGAATGYATAATAAGATATCAGGACCAGACGGAGGTGTGTGGTTGTTTAAAAGAAATAAAGAAAATGTGACTTACGGTCCATTCTCCACCTTGATGGAGCGGATCTTGTTGAAGCCCCTCTCCATGATGTTCTGGCATTCCAGCATGAACTCACAGCGCTTGCCCTGGAAGTTCTCCTCCTCCCAGACTGTGATCCTGAACTGGCCCATTTGCTCCATCTGTTGAGTGTTCATGGCTGCGGCTTCTCCCTCGGGGCTTGCTCTCTGAAACAGGAAAGAATTCGCATTTAAGAAAAATAAAGAAATTCACAACAAAAAAAGGCCTGCGTGTGTTCGGCTGGGGGTGATGACGGGAACAACATAATTTAAAAGTGCTGTTGTCTTGAATCAAACATTCTGTGCTCATTTATTTCATTGGAATTTCAATCTTATTGTTTTTAAAACCTCCGGATTAATCAAATCAATCAGGCTGCACAAAAAGCAAAATAAAACTGGAAAAAAAAATGCTCATTTCTTCTCAGCAGAGATGCTTGTTCCAAAGCAAACTATCTTGTGTCTGGGTGAAAGATTTATTTGTTTTTTAATTGTCTAAAAGTTGTTGATGATGATTTGGTCAGTAWGGTCTAATTTTAAAATATTTCAAATTTGAGAAAAATGCTTCGGTGATATAAACACRTTTTTCTAAAATAAAAAAGAACTATACGAATATTTTAAATCCCTCTATCATTTTTTATGCAATAGTGAGCAAATCAAGTCAGTCCTTTCATCTAACATATATAATAAGGACCATATTAGTCAATTAAGCCCCTCTTCAACACATACATCTGTCCYCCCTGTATGCATTTTCCTGCAGCTAAGTTTGAGGTAACATGATATACTTACAGACGGTACTGAGGTGGGACAGATCCAGTATAATCAATGTCGGGGACGAGACCCTCGCCTGTGTTTTTATAGGGCTGAGGCCCCCCTGGACCTGCGCCACTCCATTTGCCCAGCAGCCTTGCACACTCAGCAGCTGAGCGGCTCGGCTGAAAGGGGAGCATTAGCCCGGCGCTTTGTGGAGGCTCCAGAGCACCATTGTCCTCAGAGCCCCAAACTGACTTAGTCATCAATACGGCAGCCGTGGTCAGTAGCAGCCTGACCCGGGAGGAAACAAAGGCAACGCACTGACACAACAGTTTGATTGGTGTAGGTGGATAATAGACACATTCTGGGAGCTGATCCCCCCCCACCCCACCCTCTGTGTCTCCCTCTCTTCTGTGGGTAAACTGGAACCAGAGATGAGGAAAGGGTTCAAGGCATCCTCCATGCTGAGTGATTGGGTGTGCTGATTTCATAAAAAGAGGGTATTTCCTTCTTTTCCCAGCAAATTTATAAAAAAAAAAAACATCATCCGGAGGAGCTGTAGGCTTTGTTTTCCTGACCAAAATAGGGTCTTTGCTTCTTTTTATTGTCATATTTATGACCATTAAAGTACAGAAGATGACAGCTGTTTAATACCCAAGACAGCAGGGTGAAATAGCTGAGTGGTAAATAAAGGATCTTAATATAAGACTGAAAACAGCTACAGTATTTGGTAACCAACAAAGGAGGTTCCACAAATATTTGTTTTTCTAGCTCATGTTTCAGTATGAACTTATATTTGTGTGTATATGTGAGATACATTTTACTAATTGTGAACATGAACAAGCAGTGGAAGCCAAAGCTGGGGTCGGGAACCCATGTGTCATGAAACATCAAGTGAAGACCCCCCAGATGATTTTCAGGGATCAAATTAAATGTAAAAAAAATCTGTATTGTTTGATACAA
>NW_013952548.1:1107261-1111474 GCF_001266775.1 Austrofundulus limnaeus
ATTATTATCTGACTCTAACATATTTCATAAGATGTTGTAACTTATTTCGCAGGGTTCAATATCCATGTGTTTCAAACTCTTGCAAATTTTCCTACATTTCATTATTTTTGAAAACATGAGAGTAATTTTTTGTTTCCAGTGTTGTTTCAAAAAGAAATGTTTGATGCACTTTACATGACACATTAGTGAYATCTAGTGGAGGAAATATGTATTACAGTTTGTTTAATTGTTTCTACATCTTTCAAATGTCTTTTAAATTAGGTCTAAATTTTAAATGAGGTTAAAACGTGTTATTATTTCCATCATCATTGTGTCAACATGAATAAATTTAGCTTAAAATGATCCTTGGACTGTTTTCTGTCAGAAACAGCCTGAATCAAGAGCAACAATCACTCAGCCGTGTCTGAAACCAACAAAGACGACTGAGTGAAGAGGTCTTTTTTATTTTTATTTTTTACTTACGGAGTTCAGCTACTTTAGTCRTTTACAGTGTGAGTGTTTGCACCTGTGTGTGCTCTACCTGTGGGGCACGTGTGTTGTTTACTTGTGTGAACAGCTTTCTCTTTGTCCGAACCCATTCATTGTTCTTTGCTCTACAAGTGTGTGCATGACTGTGTGTCACCCTGCTTACCCCCCAGAGCAGGTGATGAGCAGGTGAAGGGCTTATTTAGACACAGATGTTATGTGTGTGTGTGTGTGTGTGTGTGTGTGCATGTGTGTGTTTGTGGGTGGGTGGGCACTTGCGTTACAAGGTATAATTCTGTTTACCTTGTCACACTGTTTCAACCCTCCTCCCTTTTAGAGACAAAGACCAACTCTACAGAGGAGCGTGTTCTGTAACATAACAAGAATTATTAAATTTTAGTTGTGTGCCATTTGTGAAGCGACTTATAGCATAAATGAGTGTGTGCTGTTTTGTGCTATTACCTGAATATGTTTACCATGTATGGATATGTGTTTGTGTGCTTACACCGGAAGAGGAATATCCAATTTCTTTACTATATCTGATAAAAAGAGTCAGCTAGATCTCTATCATAATACAAACACACACATTCACGTGCTCACACAAACACACAATGCATTTGTTTTTGTTTCTTTGGCCGTTCTAACCCAAAGATCAGAACTGTTCTTTGGTAAAAGTCCAAAACGTTTCAACTGTTGCTTCATTTATATTTATATTCTAGTTTTTGTAGATTTTATTTGCTTTCCTTTAAACTCTTCGCCTCGTAAATTATAATTTGGCTTATTACGACTGAATTATCCTCATATCACAGACCCCAAYGAACTCACAGAAGCTGACACTGACACACACACGTCGTCACACACTCTCCTCATTTCCTAGTGAAATACAGCTGGGGACAAGGATTTGCATGTGTGAGGGTCAGTGTCGTCCTGCACAGASCTGGTACTGTGTTCCTTTGAATCCTTATCTGGACATATAACAAGTCCATTCATATGTCTTTAAACAGGACAAATTTATCTGCTCTGTTTAGAACTTACAGAACAAGTGTTTGCTTTTTTACTGTAACTCTAAAAATATACTGTATAAAGTAAAAAATGAAGCAGAAGACTAGCTGAACATAAAATTGTAGCTAAAAACTTATAGTAGAAAAAGGCTAGATAAAAGCTTAAGGTAGCAGATTAGCTAAAAACTAAATAAAAAGTAGTTTTCGCTAAACTGGAGCAAATGCGAACAAGCATCAGAAATCTGAGCGTTCTATCAGAAATGAAGAACAAAAAAACACTTTCCTGCTGTTTCTCTCTTGCATCTAAAGAACAGAATAATAAACATAATGATCCTCTCCCTCTGCCCAGTGTTGTCTAAAGTACCTCAAAGTGATACTTGAGTAAAAGTACAAGTATCTTATAAAAATAATTTGGTAAAAGTTAAAATTCTTCTCTAAAAATATTACTTAAGTAAAAGTCTTAAAGCATCTGATATTTTTTGTACTTAAGNGTCTTAAAGCATCTGATATTTTTTGTACTTAAGCATCAAAAGTAAATTTCTGACACAAAATCTACTTGAGTATTAAAAGTAAAAGTACTGAGTAAAAGTGAGCCGTTAGTTTTTCCAAAATGACATTTATTGGGAGGTGACTTCTCCAAAAAATATTTTTTCTAATGGTGTGATGGGTTGTGAACACGTTAATAATGTGTCAGAATGGTATATATTTATACTTCTCATCCAACCACAATTAAATTCACTCTATCCAGGAGACACAACATATCAGGATAGTATTTTTTAAGTAATAACAACTTGGAATAAAATAGGAGCAACAACTTTCTTGCCTTTTTAAAAAAATCTAGTAGAAAGTACAGATAATTGTGTAAAAATGTAATGAGTAAAAGCAAGAAGTACACTGAAAAATAATTACTCAAGTAAAGTACAGATAACCAAAATTTCTACTTAAATACAGTAACAAAGTATTTGTACTTAGTTACTTTACAGCTCTGCCTCTGCTTTTACCCTACATTTCATTTAGCTGGAACTGTAGTAACTACATGCTGCCTCCTTTCCCATGAATTCTGTATGAAAGTCTTTCATTATCTGATTGTTCCTTTCAAAACGTTTAGAACAAGTTCTGCAGCTCAACACAATATCCATAATATGACGAGTGGTGATCAAATTTATTGCTTCACTATTTTTTGGTTTGTCTGAAGCAACTACGTTATCACTTTTGCGTTTTGAGTGTCAGTCAGTTCTATTTGAGTATGCACCTGTACGCACGCACACACACATGAATGTTTGTATATCCACACAYAAGCGCGCTGACATGCAGATTGCCCTGAATAAATGCCCTCCTTCAGGTGGAACGTTACCATGGACACTAATCCAGGTAGGGATGATGTGAGCAGGACATCTGCTCGTGCCGCCTCCACTTCTCTCCGCTGTTCCCTGACCAGACATTTGACCAGCCGGACACGAAAAACACGGAGAAACCTTATAATGACTTTTTTCTGTAGCCTTCATGAGTCATCGCCGCTGGTAAACAGGAAGACGGACGGTATTAAACTGTGACGACAGGCCCTCACGCTGCACTGTCTGCCTCTGTGGCTTTGTGAGAACATTTTAGGCCGATAATGTTAAAAGTATGAATGTTTTAATAAATGAACATTTAAATTTGGACTTTGATCCAGTGTTGCTCAGTGAAAAACCAGGGACGAAAAAAGGTGAGGAGGAGCCACCTGGCAGAGGAAACAGGCCTCAGGCATTCGCACGTCTTCATTATCAGTAACTGTCAGAGGAAACAGCACACGGTTAGCCCCCCCACTCCCCTCCATCATGGACAGATACTACCAAAGAATCAGGCAGACCCCACAAATGCAATCATGTCTCTGATGCAGAGATAACAACAGCAGGACTGAGTTCACAGGGTTACAGCAGGCAGCAGTCAGGGTGGAGAAAATGTGTGTTAGCTAACTTCAAGCAGCAATATACTAAAAGGGACTCAGTTTAAAAGAGATGTGTGATACTTCAAAAATAGCATTTATTGAAAACATGTTGCTGCTTTTGTTTGTCATCTACTTTTCTCCAATGAGGGATTTTTTTGTCAAATAGCTGCAACAACAAGATTTTTTGGTTGATAATGTCTTCCTTTTGTGTCTTTAACCTCTTGAGTCCCACTTTTCTATATATTTTTTTTATTTTTATATATATTTTTTTACTTCTTTTAACTTAAAAATCTGTCAGTTGAACCTATACATATTTGGTAAAATAGAGATAGAAATAGAAACCTAAGAATCTTGGCTAAAAACTCATGGAAAATGGTATTTTTACATCCATCAAACACAGTTCAAATAAGCAGTTGAATCAGAAAACAAACAACAAAATGGTGTTGCTGCAAATCTGTAAATACATTCAAGGAAATCTGTAAAAAAAAAGAGATTTTTGACATTTTAAAGCAAGTCAAAGTAGAGACCAAAATATGTTGTACCGTGTGTTCAAAGTTTTTTTGAATATGGTCCAATTGAACTCAAATATAATTTGTCATTATATATATGGTGACAAATAAATGTTTGGACAACCTTTTAACCGAGTTGTAAAGTAACTAAGTACAAATACTTCTTTACTGTACATAAGTATATTTTTTTGGATATCTGTACTTTACTTGAGTAATTACTTTTCAGCCTACTTTTTACCTCTACTTACATTTCCACACAGTTATCTGTACTTTCTACTTCTTATATTTAAAAAAGCAAGAAGTAGAAAGTA
>NW_013952548.1:1111989-1115695 GCF_001266775.1 Austrofundulus limnaeus
GTCATTACAGAAAATCTAACTGCTCATTTTAAATCAATACTTTTACTTTTAATACTTAAGTACAAAAAAATATCCGATACTTTAAGACCTTTACTCAAGTAATATTCCTAAAGGAGATTTTAACTTTTACCAAAGTATTTTTAGCAAGATACTTTTACTTTTACTCAAGTATCACTTTGTGATACTTTATACAACACTGCTTTTTAAAAAGAACAAACATTCAATAACAAGTCTTTTCAGGAAACTAAGAAAAACAAGTTTTGCAATTAAAAACTTTATTAACATTTATTGTTACCGTCATGGTCCGTCCTGTGCAGAATGACAAAACTCTAAATTATTTCTTTATTAAAACATCTGTAACTTTGCTCATTTTAGCAGCATGAATCTTTGCACAGGTAATGTCCACAAGTGAATTAATGGTTTCCACGAGTTTTTAGTTTCATTATGTTTTTTAAATGGGTTATATACTGTCTAATGCAGAGGAGCCCAAAGATGGGCCCGGGGGCCAAATTTGGCCCGCCAAGCCATTTGATTTGGCCCACCAACAGTTGCCAAAGTTACAAGGTTGTAACCTGTTGTCCTATGTAGAAACACAGTATTTCCATTGGTCAAATGACTATGTATAAAAGGGCTGTAGTGAAGGTAGTTTTCATTCATGGTGCTGACATATCTTTGATTTATCAGGATTAAACATGAAACATGAAATGACAAGAAATATTTAGATCAGATTTAACCCCACATGTTGATTTTCACACTTTATAAGGCCACAAAAACTCGTATTTTATCAATTTATGATATGTTCCATGAGCATTTGCTACTTGAGTGTATGGCAGACTTTCCCCAAGTGCACAAACTAAAACAAAAGAGGGCCATTGCATAGCTTGATTGTTAAAAACAAAGGACTTAACTTTAAAAAATATTTATATTTCATGTATTATATTACTGCACTTGACCCGCAGCCGTCGATAGATTTTCATTTTGGCCCCCTCAGGGAAAATGTTTGGGCACCCCTGGTCTAATGCAAAAATTATTCAGGTGAGAGTAAAAAAATATATATTTTAAAATTATGTTCCATCCTCACTATCTCTAAAACTAGCTGTTTTAATGCTTACACTTCTGATGAAATCTCCAAAGTGTTAGCTTTATTTCGACACCAAGATAATTTGAGTAGTGTTTGTAAATGCTGAGAAACACTTAATAACATTTTTTGGCGTGGTATTTTGAGCAGAATCATCAAGAAAACCCGTTGGGGTTGAAGAGGTTTCAAAATATTTGATGCACCAGTAAACACATTTCATTGAAACGCTCACAAAGCTTTTGGAGTCCAATCCAAGATGGCTGCCAAAGTCAGCTGGCTACAAAAAAGACAAACCTAGCTAAAAGATAGTGAATGCTGGGTTAAATTAGGAGTGGTTGTAAATAAGTTTCATCTCCAACACATACTCAGCTCATTTCATGAAGTCTTACAATATTATGAGCAAAATGTCGTTTGCAAAGTTTGACAAAAAAAAAAAAACTCAGAAAATAAGGTTTTAGATTAATTTTTTATATGAAAGGCAGCAGGTGATCTATATGCAAGAACTGGTGCAATAAATTAGACTTTTTTTGTGTTTTGATACAGATGACTGCATGTCCCCAGCATTCACATTTGCTTTGAAAGGAGAAATGCTGATCCATTACTGCAGCTGCAGGAGCTGGAAGGGCAGGTGCAGCAACAGCAGGACCAGTTAGGACAGTCGTTTGAAAGCAAGGTAACCAGGATACTGAGGAGTGTTGGAGCTCACCATCCACGGRCTTTAAACAAATATTGACTGGAGATTCAAGCAGAGGCAAATAAGCTCTCAGGTTTTAAAAAAAAGTGCAGGTCAGGACTTCCTCGTGATGTGTTCTTTTGGACATAATGAAGAGTGATGGGGATCTAAAAGGCACATAATGGTAAACAAATAATCTAATCTTAAATAAAAAAAACAACTTTTATGGAAAAGTTTGCACATTAATGTTCCACTTTATGCACAAAGACAAGCAAAAGCTGCAAAGACAAATACAGTAAAAATAACTTTTATTTAGACGTTCAAATTCACTTYAATCATCAACAAAATGGATGTATTTTATTATGTTTATCAAAACTCATATGATGCAACGTATCACCTAAAGACCTGATAAGTTTGAGCTACTTTTTGCGACAAAAACACATTCATAAAATGACTTTATCCTCAAACCACTAACACCACTGACCTCACCTGCATTTCTATTTAAACCTGTAATATTTAGTGGCAGAAACGAGGAGCAAATGCTGATTGAATACTTCATAGCATCCAGGTGACAGATGGTGTGTACCAGATCTGTGTGTGGTTAATGTTTGTTTAATGATTAACATAACCTCCCAATGAGCCCATCTCTCTGCACTCTGCCTGAGGTCGTGACGCAGAGGATGGTTAGTGATGAACAAGACCCCCTCCCCCCTTACCCCCACCTACCTAACACACACACACTCAATGGAAAAAGACTTGTAGTCATCATGAATGTGCCAATGGGGGTTTTTTAAAAAAAAGACTGTCCAAAGAGCACCAAAGGGAGATAAAGAGATTATCACCCCTGCTCTGGTAAATGTCAGGCCTTGCAGCAGATCAGGCGCAACTAATTAAACTCAGCAGACCGCTTGAACTTTTTTGCCATAACTCTTACCTGTAAAGCCTAAAAACTTGCAGGAGCTTTGGCACTTTTTTAAATTTTTCTTTTTCATAAAATCTACAGAACACTTTGGRTACAAATGCAACTCTTTTGACGTGTGGATTTCAGAATCTAAACACAAGAAAAGTCTTCAAAGGATGAAAAAAATGAGTTGTTCCTGCAGGGCTTTATCTGCTGCCAGCTGTATGCAAATGAGAAAGTTTACCTGTTCAGAACACCTGGTGTCAGTTACTAAATGTCTTATCRTTATTATTATCTCATAATCAGAAATGAACCTGACCAAACTGCCTTTTTTTATTTCAATGCTTTGCATAATGCTCCTCTGTGCTCCTTTCACAATCATCTTCTTCAGGAGCCTGATTAAACTCAGGAAGAAAAAAATAAAAAAATAAAATAAAAGAAGAAGAAAAACTGTGCTTTTCCCAGCTGCCAACCCGTACCTGCCTAACGCGAGCCGAACGAACAAAACTTCATCTTCAGGTATTGTGCGTGAGGCTCAACGTGAAGCAAATACGGACAAAATGTGGGGGGAAAAGTCACCAAAAAAATGGAGATGATGCTGCTCCAAACAGCAGTCTCCTGTCTTCACATCCTGCTTTAGGACTGGGGGGAGGGAGGAAAAGAGTCAGAAAACAATAAAGACAACGTTAAAACACTGAGAAAACTTCATGGATGAATAAATGATGTATAAATTTACCTTTTTTATTTATTTTTTCTTTTTTAGAAGTCAAGAATTAAGACAAAAACGTCATGCGCGACCCTGGTCCTCACCTTTCACACGGACTGGATGTGCTCTGCTTCAGGACAGGTAGTCACCTTTATACCTCCGCTCCCCCTCCCTCCACCCCCACTTCCTCCCCTCTCTCTCTCTCCTCTCTCTCCTCCCCCCACGCCCCCTTGTCGTGGATCCTCCGGGCGCGCAGACACCTGTTGCACGGTGCGTTTCTCTGACCCAATATTGACATAAAGGAGGGGTGTGTGTGTGTGTGTGTGTGTGTGTGTGTGTGTGTGTGTG
>NW_013952548.1:1117874-1121883 GCF_001266775.1 Austrofundulus limnaeus
ATATACATACATACATTTTAAGAGCCAAATGTGAAAAGCAGCCGATAAAAGCAGAAACTGTGCAACTTTTCACAACAGAACAGATGAATAATGTCTAATTAAATAAAATATTTAATGTTTAAGTTGGTCATATTAAAGCTTACTTTGAAAAAAAAACACAAAAGAAAGTCACAAAGAACAGATAGAGCGAGGTAACTCGCTGTAAATTAATCTTTGCATTTATCAAATAAAACATCACTGAGTCAAAGATCTGTGAAAATCATTTTTATTAAATCAGTCAAACTGTGGTCAAATCGCTCCAGATTTTTTTTATTTATTTTTTTGTTAATAAACTTGGACGGCCTCATGGATCCAGTTGTGATCAGCTCCTGTTGACATTTACAGTAATCTGAGAACTAATGTAAAAATCTAATCATATCACAGCTTTTTGAAACCATCAAGGTCCTTATTGTTCCCATTAAAAGTCAGTAATTTATTACAAAACAAGACTATAGTAAAAACATTTCAACCCTTTTATTCATCTACTTAAGCATGTTTAATTGGGATTATTTAATTGATGTAAATTAACTTTAACACTGAAAGTATCCATCACTAACACTTCATGGAAAATAACTAACTTTCTCTATTTCTAAGTGAAAAAGCAGCAGAGTAACCATCCTCTGTGTGAGAGAAATCACTCTGAATTTAAGTCATATGGTTTTAGTCTCCACCCTTTTTAGTTATTTAAATCGAGGTCCAGTGTTACAGTTATACAGATGTRGACAAGAGGATACATTCCTGAAAAAGAGGTACAACTCCAAGTAGAAGTTTGTATTGATCAAATGACTCATTCCCTTTGAAACAGAGAAATACTCTGATGTTTATAGTTTAGTGGATTTAAAAAAAAAAAAATCAACAAAACTAATGAAATTACCCGACTTCATTTTGAACAAATACTGCAACGKTGGTCAGATTCAAGAATCATGAAGCAGCTTCCAAATGGGACAAGACGTGATTAGGAGCAAAGTGACAGCTGTCAATAACGCCCTGAGCTTTGAGTCTAATGTGTCCGTGAATGTTTGCGCTTCTTGTGTTGAGTGGAGTTTCTCACTGGTCAACGCGACCCACTCTCTTCGTGTAAGCATCCCAGCCTGCTTTTCTGTACGCCTCGGCAGCTTCGAGCCGATCAGGAGCCTGTAAAACACCTCGTCCCACAATGATGATGTCAGAGCCTTTGCTGCAGATAACCTCCTCTGGGGCTGTGTACCGCTGGCCCAATGAATCTCCTGAAAGGAGGAGGGAAACAAGACAGGAAATATGGGCGAGCAGGCATTGTGTCAATTAGAATGTCTGAAACAACAGTGCCACCCTGTGTTGGAAACATGTAATGTTTTATCAAAGATCTGTTCCCCCAGTAACAAACGCTGAACCATCAAAATAATACTGATTAATATCAGTTTGGTTGAATTTACTTTACATAGCCAGTGTTGCTACAGTTTAAGGCAAGTTAAATTTAAGACTTCTGAAGACTTTTTAATGCCAAAAGAAGTTGAATTTAAGACGAATTTCACAATAAACACAAAGGATAAAAAAAATAAAAACTGGCAGAAACTCATAAATCAAAGTATTTTTGGTTGAAGTATTCAAATATTCCTAATAAACCAATTGTTTTTAACCATATCCAACTGCTTTTTTGTCAGTTTTAAACTTAATTTAACTCCTCGAAATTCTCTAACGACCCAAAATTTGGAGTTTTAGTACCCACAGTGGGGTCTTGACCTTAATTTGCTGTAGAAGAAACCTTAAAAGTGCCGGTGACATCAACTTTTTTGTAAGAAATGTGAATACATTTTTGGAAATTCAACATTATTGACATTATGAAACGAATTTCGCGATGCTCAGACAGACAGTTGAGATATTTGCATGTGAAGCAAGAGGAAGTGATGTCATAGAGGAATGTCTGCATGTGAMCGTTTAAAAAAATGTTTCCAATTATTTTAATATTTGAAACAAATTGCAATCATCCTATTTACAATGTGTTAACATTTTTAAGACTTCTGACAGTTTGATTTAAGACATTTTAAGGCTAATTAAGGCCTTATTTTTTGGATTGATGAATTCAATGCCTTTTAAGACTTTTTAAGGATCTGTAGGAACCCTGATAGCACCAGAATAGATTTTGACAATAACTGATTTCCTATAGAAATATAATAATGTGCAGTGTATTTAATCAGCAGATTTGCATTAATAATAATAGCATAGAACAATTTTAATTTACCTCCAGCTTGTAACTGCACACCAGGGGTCATGTGGATGAACTCTGGCTTCTCTGTGATCTTAGCTCCACAGATGAATCCAATCACAAAGTCTGAGTGCTCCTCTGCCATCTGCAGCTGCAGACATATAGAACAGATGTTAAAGCTGCTGTGATCACTGCAAACAAATAGTCCTCTGCAGAAATGTGCGTACCACAGCCTTTGTGTATTCACCAGTGGCCAGAGAGCCCTGCGAGCTCATCTGAGCAACCAGCAAACAGCCTCGACCCAGAGGCTTCCCTACAGCGCTCAGCCCCTTCACCACCCCAGGTCCCGGAACAGCGTGGGCATTGACTATGTGGGACCATGAAGAGATCTGGAACACACCACCTGCAGAAAAGAAACAAGAATACAATGTTGGACTAATTGCCTATATTATATGCAACAAATAAATAAAAAGACTAAAATCTTCTCACCTTCATATTGATGCTTGACTGTATTTCCAATATCTGCAAACTTGCGATCTTCAAATATGAGGAAGTTGTGCTTTTCAGACGAAGCTTGCAGTTCCTGACTGACAGCCGGACTGTAATCCTGTTGGTGCACACACGCCAATGTAATGAGTTTATAATTTAACAAAGCTGCAAGTGTTACAGACTGGTTCTCACTAGGGCTGCCACGATTAGTCAACTAGTCACAATTATGTCAACGACTAATTTAATAGTCGATGCGTTGTTTTCTTTTTTCTAACTTTTTGTTTTTAGTTGACTAATCACCKATTAGTCAACTATAAARCCAGGGGCGGTTCTAGGGGCGGGGCCACAGGGGCATTGGCCCCAGCTGAAATCTGATTGGCCCCCTGAAGTGCCCCTGTCCTGTCACTCATCTGTCCTTTGCACAAGAGTGATGATGCTGGGTGCAGTTTCATGTTCAAACACTAGAGGTGCTAATGAGTCAAATAGGAAAGTCCAGTATGACTTAAACTTCTAAACGTCGTCTTCTCTTCTTAAAATTCGAACAATCCTGCAGGAAAAGTCTTTCCACTAACAAAAATTGGCTGGATTTTCTTACATGCTGTGTGTCTGAGAGTATTTGATCTATGTACAGTAAAAATGCATGTAAAACTTGTAAGGAGAATATGCAAGATTGTTTTTTATTACATTATAAGTGTATGAACACATGTGACTGGTTAAATGTATACATCATACCAAAATCAGAGATTTGTATACAAAGATGTTAAATAAATACTTGGCCCCTCTAAAAATATTGTGGCCCMTTAATGGCCCATATTAAAAAAAAATCCTAGATCCGCCACTGTTTAAAAATAACCGTTTGTGGCAGCCCTGTAAGACCTCATTTTGTTATAACAACGCATTATGTAATAATGTAAWAAAATCAGGCTTCAAAATGTAATAAACTCATGCTAAAACCTCATTATGTAATAATTGATGCAAAATGTAATAAAAGTCTTTAAYGCATTTTGTAATAMTCTCAGCCGCATTATGTAATAACGTTATTACAGTTTGCGGCTATTGTTACCGAAKGTGCTGGTGTAATAATCTGGTGCATTATAAGGGTGTAAGAAAATATCGATACACTGAAATATCGCGATATTTCATTTCCCGATACTGTATCGATATTCTAAAGCCCTGTATCGATTTTTTATTAAGGTTTAAAATGTCAACCTTCTTGCCAACCGGGATGGGACAGTCTCGCCACGGAGGACTGTGCCCACTCACACTATTTTCCTTAGACACTTAGGGTGGGGTTGGAGC
>NW_013952548.1:1122699-1124195 GCF_001266775.1 Austrofundulus limnaeus
TTATTACATTACATAATGCGTTGTTATTACAAAATGAGGTCTTACAAGCCCTAATTACTACTGCACATGGACAGAAAGGCAGACGTGACAGTGGAAGGTGTCACAGCAGTTTGGAGAGAAAAACAAAGTTAGAAAAAAAAATAGACGCATCAACTATTAAATTAGTCAACGGTTTTAATAGTCAACAATAATCGTGGCAGCCCTAGTTCTCACGTACCTTCAAGATGTCTACATGWGTCTTCAACATGCAGATTTTTGGTCCAAGAGACTCTGCCAGCTGCAGCAGCTCCTCGCTGCAGGTCATATCAGCCGACACGCAGAGGTTCGACTCTTTCTCCTCCATGATCTTCAGCAGCTTGGATGCTAGGGGGTGAATGTCTGAAAACAAAATTTTGCTTTAGCATGCCAAACCGGTTAGGACATTTGAGAAAAAAATTTAAATAAAAGCATCATCTACTTGGCAACTCGGCTCTGACTGCGTAGCTGAGCTCTTGCTTTGTTTCCCTACATGGCTTCTTGGYAGCTGGAACGTTACTGCCGTTTTCCTTCTTAGAGCTTACAGATTAAAAAAAAAAAGTTAGAGCACATTTTTTATAAGCATTTTATCAGCATGTTTCTTCCAAAGTACACAACCTGAAAGTGTTATTATCGAGGATGAACTTGCGAACGCTCTGGGCGGTTTGGGCRTCGACGCGCCCGGCTGCAAGCAGCACATCGAGCAGCCTGAACATGGAGATGACAGGGAAGAGCCTGATTCCCCGAGAGGCCAGCATCTCCACACCGCCTTGYTCTCTATCCATCAGAACAATGGCATCTGTCACCTTAAACAAATAAACAAACTGCACTATACCACCTGAAGGAAATATCTCAAAGTTGTTGCAGGATCGTGTCGTTTTACTTGAACTATTATAAACACTTCTATACCTTCAGTCCTTCTTTTTGGAGGACCTCTGCTGTCTCCAGGATGCTGCTGCCACTGGTTACTGTGTCCTCGATGATTAAACACGCATCACCCTCGTGAAACGTCCCCTCCACCAGCCGCTTGGTTCCTAGCACGACAAAGTGGTTGTCAGCCTCAGCGGGAGACTAACTGCGAAAAAAATAAAAAAAATTTCAGCAGACGCGAAGCAGTCAGTTCAGACTGATTTACCATAATCTTTGGCTTCTTTTCTCCTGATGAGCATGGGGACTTCCTGTCTTGAGCAGATGATCGTGGCCAAGGGGAGGGCCGTGTAGGGAACCCCACACACCAAATCAAACTGAAGGCTCTCCTCTTGCACTCGCTGGTAGATGAGACTTGACACCTGCAAACAAAAACAGAAAAAGTGTTTCCCCATAACAATTTTTTTTTAATTCTGAGGGAGCCGCAGTACTAGATGCCCAGTTCACTTATAGAAAACCTATCTTTTAAAATGAGCGATCTGGATTGTACTACTTAAAAATTAAAACACCAAAACCATCTTTAACTTGTTTAATTTTATTAGCATGTATTAGAC
>NW_013952548.1:1124750-1132688 GCF_001266775.1 Austrofundulus limnaeus
AAAATGAACGACTGGCAGGAAAGTTGACATTTTAAACTTTAATAAAAAATCAATACAGGGCTTTAGAATATCGATACAGTATCGGGAAATGAAATATCGCGATATTTCAGTGTATCGATATTTTCTTACACCCATACTAGATGCCCAGTTCACTTATAAAAAACCTATCGTTTAAAATGAGCGATCTAGATCGTACTACTTAAAAAATTAAAACACCAAAACCATCTTTAACTTGTTTAATTTTATTAGCATGCATTAGACAGTTTTTGTTTATTTTTTATCTTTAAGCATTTCCTTGTCTGTTGATGTAATGACCATCTTAAGTGGTAATGAAGTAGTGCTTGTTTTAAGCAAACAGTTTTTAGGCAAAGAAACAGCATACTATCACAAGCATGGGGAAAGGCAGAGTCCAATCTTGGCATATTAAATAATGATTAAAAAAAAGCTTCAGCTTTAAACTTTAGTAATTAAACTGATTTAGTGAAAATCAATATGGATTTCTGATGAAATGTCCACGTGTGCGTAAACAAAAGTACCAGAAAGACACAAAATAAAGTGAGTCTAGCAGGTTTGTCTTTTAGAATTTTAGAGAAATATTTTGTAGTTGCTCCTGCATTATAAAGCTTATTTAAAAAAAAAACATAATCAACAAATACACRCAGCACGTGTTTACCTGATTCATGAGAGAAGGAAAGGAGACCAGAACCCTCAAGTCGATATAAATCGGCGTCAACAAGCCGCTCTTCAGCTTATATTCGCCAAACTTCACGGCGTTCACATCGTGGAGTTTCAGAATCAAATTATYGATGGATGCGTTGTCCATTATTTAGTCTTCACGAGTTACAAACAATCCGTCAACAATCCTGTTCTCCTAGCGGCGACTGGCAGACGAGGAAGGAAAATCACTTCCGTTTCATTTTCAGAATAAAACAAACTTGTGGATTATTAACACGCAGACTAGGAAAAAAATATTTAAAATGTTTCTGTAAAATATAGTCAACGTTAATCCTCTTAACAAGCAGCCTTAGATCATTTGAATATTCCGAAGGGGTAAAATAAAAGTCTATTATGGGACGTTTACTCTTTTACTCTGAAAATTTATATTTCGGAAGCTGGACAAAAACCCGCCTCTTGTCGCATAATAATAGTCGTCACCCAGCCCGTTAAACTGGTTCTACACGCCCACATACCACTACAATCAAACAAACAGATTAATAAGTTAAAAAGTGTCAGTGTTTTCTTACTAAAATGTTTTTATATAAATCTAATCAAACTAAAACTTTTAAATTTTAAATAACCCATAGCAAAAATTAGTATAGCCATTAACTCATTTTAAACTAAAAAATAAAAGTATACTTCCACTTTACTTTTTCTGTACTTATTTGAGATATAATTAACCAAGTTTATTTTACACTATAGGTTTTGCTTGTAGTAAAAGTAGGCTACTAAATGTTTAAGTATACTTAGTCTGTTCTAATGTTTAAACTTTTGGCCAAGGTAAACTTTAGTAGTACACTGGAAGTACATTTTTCACACAGACTGGTTTATTTGTAGTATATTTCAAGATTAAATTAAAGTACAGGTGCTGGTCATAAAATTAGAATATCATGAAAAAGTAGATTTATTTCAGTAATTCCATTTAAAAAGTGAAACTTTATATTATATTCATACATTACATACAAACTCATATATTTCAAATGTTTATTTCGTTTAATTTTGATGATTACAAATGACAACAAATGAAAATCTCAAATTCAGCATATCAGAAAATTAGAATATTACTGAAGACTAATAAAAACAAAGGATTTATAGAAATGTTGGCCAACTGAAAAGTATGAACATGAAAAGTATGAGCATGTACAGCACTCAGTATTTAGTTGGGGCTCCTTTGGCCTGTATTACTGCAGCAATGCGGCGTGGCATGGAGTCGATCAGTCTGTGGCACTGCTCAGGTGTTATGATAGCCCAGGTTGCTCTAATAGTGGCTTTTAGCTCTTCTGAATTGTTGGCTCTGGTGTATTGCATCTTCTTCTTCACAATACCCCATAGATTTTCTATGGGGTTAAGGTCAGGAGAGTTTGCTGGCCAATTAAGAACAGGGATACCATGGTCCTTCAACCAGGTACTGGTAGCTTTGGCACTGTGTGCAGGTGCCAAGTCCTGTTGGAAAATGAAATCTGCATCTCCAAAAAGTTGGTCAGCAGCAGGAAGCATGAAGTGCTCTAAAACTTCCTGGTATGTGGCTGCGTTGACCCTGGACCTCAGAAAACACAATGGACCAACACCAGCAGTTGACATGGCACCCCAAACCATCACTGACTGTGGAAACTTTACACTGGACTTCAAGCAACGTGGATGAAGTGCCTCTCTTCTTTTCCTCCAGACTCTGGGACCTTGATTTCCAAAGGAAATGCAAAATTTACTTTCATCAGAGAACATGACTTTGGACCACTCACCAGCAGTCCAGTCCTGTTTCTCTGTAGCCCAGGCAAGACGCTTCTGACGCTGTCTGTGGTTCAAGAGTGGCTTGACACAAGGAATGCGACAGCAGAAACCCATGTCTTTCATACGTCTGTGTGTGGTGGTTCTTAAAGCACTCACTCCAGCTGCAGTCCACTCTTTGTGAATCTCCCCCACATTTTTGAATGGGTTTTGTTTCACAATCCTCTCCAGGGTGCGGTTATCTCTCTTGCTTGTACATTTTTTTCGACCACATCTTTTCCTTCCCTTCGCCTCTCTATTAATGTGCTTGGACACAGAGCTCTGTGAACAGCCAGCCTCTTTAGCGATGACCTTTTGTGTCTTGCCCTCCTTGTGCAAGGTGTCGATGGTCGTCTTTTGGACAACTGTCAAGTCAGCAGTCTTCCCCATGATTGTGTAGCCTATAGAACTAGACTGAAAGACCATTTAAAGGCCTTTGCAGGTRGTTTGAGTTAATTAGCTGATTAGAGTGTGGTACCATGTGCCATCCATTTTGAACCTTTTCACAAGATTCTAATTTTCTGATATGCTGAATTTGAGATTTTCATTTGTTGTCATTTGTAATCATCAAAATTAAACRAAATAAACATTTGAAATATATGAGTGTGTATGTAATGTATGAATATAATATACAAGTTTCACTTTTTAAATGGAATTACTGAAATAAATCTACTTTTTCATGATATTCTAATTTTATGACCAGCACCTGTATACTTAGACTGTTACTTTCAGTATACTTCTAAGCATACTTTCATAAACTTATTGTGAGCCAATATAGTTCTAGTAGTAGGCCCATACTTGTTAGGCCTACTACTAGAACTATATTGGCCCATTAGGGAAATAACCTACACTTTTATATACTGTAATATACTTAATGACATTTACTTAAAGTATACTTCTTTTTGATAAGTTTACAAACTTAAAAAGACAGTATAACAGTATACTTAAAGTATGCTTTTTATAAACTAAAAAAGACCCAATTTAATACTTACAAACAAGTATTAAATCTGTTTACTTTCTAATACACTACGAGTACATGGCGCCTAATACTTGGTATACTGTACTTAAACTTATACTCGTGTATACTTCAAGCATATTACTTTTTGCTAGAATATAACTTTATTATATAAATTTATTTATACAGTAATTTTAAATATCTTCCAAGTCCAAAGCATGCATTGTTGGGAACAAAGCATTTTTAAAAGGAACGGTTTAACATGTAGAATTAGGTCTATGATTTTAAATGTGACAAATAATTAACTACCACTCATATATTTAACATCACCAGTGGAAATAATTTATAGTATTAATATCACAATATTATTTAATTTCATTACAACACACTGAAACCTGGTTTCTTTTGTTGAGTTTATTAAAAAGATTTTGTCCACAGTAGTTCAGAGTCTGGCACCAAAACATGTAAAAAACAAGTTAATCAAAAAATCAAAAAAAGTGTACACCCCCAAGCATTGAGCAAAATGCCTAAATAAGAAAAGGGGATAAATAGAAAATATAAACATGTAATTAAAATATATTTCACTTGAAAACATTGCAAATTTTCCAACATTTCAACTTTTGGTCAGCAAGCTTTGATTTTAACACTTGTACAGGTGTTATATTTTGTATTAAAAAAACAGAAACCTTATGCTCTACAGATGACCACATATACATGAACTGAAATGAAATTACAGCTACAACAGCTGAGCAAAATAACATCACATGGAAAGCAGCAGTGCTCATCTTTTTTTTTATTCTAATGAAGAAAACCACAAAAAAATACTGATCATCTTGTTTGTCTGGATCAGTTAAACTGAATTAAGTAGTTGTAAGTAACGAAAACAAACAAACAAACAAAAAAATACTGTATGGCTTAAGTGTTAACAATTTATCTAATGTAGAAATGACCAGAAACCCAGAAAAATACATTCTATAATTAACTAAATGACTTCTGAATACAAAGTAGTCACAGATAATCTTCTAAGAATAAAACAAACATAAAATTTCAAAAAAAGGTGGCTGAAGTCATTATGAAAAAATCTCATCTTTTAAATTTTGTTTTCTTTTGGCTTCAATACAGAAAAAAATACAGAGCAGTTCTGCATATTGTGCGAGTGTGTGGACGCGTTTTTGCTACATCATGGCGACCATTTTCCAGAAAAACGCAGCCTTGTAGGACCCAGCGCTCCTATTGGCCCCAAGGGTACAGATGATGATTTTGGGTGTGGGGTTAGGTTTAGGGTAAAGGGTCAGGGTTAGGCTGTAGAAATGACTGGAAAATGAATGGAAGTCAATATAAAGTCCCCATGAGGATAGAAATAAACAAATTGTGTGYGTAGTACAATGTTTTGTGAAGGCGAGTTTAAAGTGATGAAGCAACAGAACTTTAGTTGCGACAGAATTGTGTTCAAAAATCCAAAGAAATTCAGCTTTGTTATTGAAAAGTTCAACACGATCAAACCCACATTTCAAAAAAAATAAAAATAAAAAAATGGGCAGATCTTGGATAAGGCACAGAGTTTGTTGCTGTGAAAACCTTGAAAGGCACAAAGCTGACATAGTCAGAGGAGGAAGCTTCCATCTTCAAATGATGACATCGTGAGAGGTTTCACTTCTCAGTTCCTCCTTCCTTACTTCTCCAGCTCCGAGGGACTACGAGCGTCGGCTAGCAGCTCTGGACTTAAACATTCAATCGGACACTGGATGTTCTGAAATATACAGGAAGAAAACGACGTTAGAAACAGTTTAGCTTTTGGACAGCACATACAGTAAACAAAGATATGCCTTCATTAAAAATAAAAACGGAACAATATTTCTGAAATGTAACACACACTACGGCAAACTGTCTGTGACRCTGACCAGTTTGCGGAGAGCGTTTTCTCTGTAGCGGTTAAAAACGTCGGAAGAAACGGGCTGAAGGAGATCTGCCTCCACGTTAACCTGCCCTCCAGGCCTCCTGCAATTCTCACATCGCCATCCCTTTAAAAGAACAAGAAGTTAATGAAAATACAGCTACATGAACAAAACACAATAATCATTTTAAAAAAAAGTATTCCTTTTCTCGTACCCGTTTTGACACCCACAAAGCAGCGCAGCTTTTGTTTCTTACCTGCTGACCTCCATAACAAGTACAKGTACAGATGGCACCCATGTAATCCTTCTGCCACTGGTTTCCAACCCGGTACATTTTACCATCATCATAACACGTGGACTCATCTGGAGAATTAACATTTAGAGATCAGTTGAAGTACACTATTGACATGTGTCAACCAATAAAAACAGTGTTTCATTTTGTAACAACAAAAAAAGGCAAGTGAATAACTACAAGTACTCTCTTAAAGTAGACGTGTGATGCTTTAAATTTTTTTTCACATTTAAATCATTCAGTTGGGGTCTTTATGAAGTGAAACTAAAAAGCTTTGGTCTGAATTCCTTCTTATTCTAATTTACCAGCCCCTCTTTCACCCCTTTTCTGATGTTTGTTTCAAAGCAGCTGGTTTTGTTATTGTTCTGTTTAAGGTGCTTCAAGCTCCGCCCCCCTACGGCTTCCAGACCACTCCACTCCGGTTTGAGAGAGGGGGTAGTGATGTTTGATACTGCCAATTTTCTTTCCGATACCGATACAGAGTAAAACTCAGGCTKGTATACTGATGCAATACTGATATTTTGCGTAAACACACATAACCTGGTAGAGCTAAAAAAGTAGTGTTTTTCAAATCTTTTTATAAAAAATACAAGACAGAGTAATTTATTTATTCATTTAAAAGTCTTTCTAACCCTTACCATATTATAKTTTTGATTAGTGAATAAAATTGTGACTGACTGAGCAAATGCAACTGCACTTATGCATCATCCAAGCAGAAGGAAAAGTAGTTCCTACCAACTGCATTTGATTTAGACAAGATTTCAATAATGTAGTTATTTTCCACTGTTTTTCTGCTAATTATATACATTACCTGAAATGACCAAAGTTTCAAAGTATTGATATTTTGATTTTAGTTTAGATTCTAGATCATAAAGTTCTGAAGACTCAYAAAGTTCTTAGACTCCAAGTCTACAACAAAATGTATGTAACAGATAAAAAAATGTGAATTGTGCGTGATACGTTCCCTTTAAATAATACAAACATCGATTTGATGAGACGCGACTGCAAATCTGTGACTTAACTAATGAACTCAATTCAGTGTCATAATATTTTTCCGTACATCACCRCAAACTTACGGGGAACACATTTGAATTCTCCTTTGCCGTTGCCCAGGCAGGTGCAGCTTATCATGTGGCCGTTCTCGCCACGGCGGTCCCACTTTTCTCCCACGCGGTAATTATTACCGCCGTCATGGCACCACTCTGAAAAAAAAAGTGAGCAGCGGCAAACGAAGAAAAGGAGCGATGAGAGCAGCAGGGACAAAGATAAAAAAGAAAGCAAAAAAAAAAGGCACCCATCGTGGTCAGACACAGATTTTGTTTAGGGGACACAAACAGATGTTTTTGATTCTCAGATTAATGTACTAAATATCATCCAGTGGTTGAAGCTGAACTTGGCGGCTGATCTCAGTTCCTGGTATTGTCAGATTAGTGCGGGAGATGACGGACAATACAAATCACTGAGATTGAAGGTTAAGAGATTCCTGTGAAGTTTACACAGCTAAAGGCGGAGCAAAGACATCATCATGGGCAGCTTTTAGACAGACTAAAATGCAGTAAAAACATTTATTATAAACATGAAACTCTAATATTTTCAATAGCCGAAATCATTGCTGTAATAGATCCAACTACCCATGTTGATATTTTATTATTCCAAGCTGGAGCACGTAGAACATTCACTGAATGTTKCTGCTCCTGTTGAACTACAGCAAAGGAATTTATAACATGTTTAATAACCTACTTTATGGCTAACACTGATTTTCAGTCTCATTGTAAATCCTGCTTATAAATTCCTTTTTGGTAAATCACATAGAATTATTGGATTGGTTGTAATTCTATGGTGCGCTGCCGGCTAAGACTCGTGTTAGTAAGCCACTCACTGGATGAATCACACCTAAAATGTCCACTGCCGAGCCCCAGGCAGCTGCACCACAGCTTGAAGCCCGCCTCAGACATGCGCTCCCACTCGGAGCCCACCTCGTGGTACGTGTGTGTGAACGTGTCGTAACACACATCCCGGTTGGTGGTAACAGGAAGGTCGTCTGGAACTAATTTAGGAAAAAGAAATAAGTTAGAATCAATTTATTTGCTTTTATAATGCAAACAGTTTGGGTTGATTTGTACATGTTCATGAAAATATTCTATTTGTCTGTGTGTGCTTGTGTATGGAGGACCGAATCGGACATAATTAGAAACAGAAGTAGAAATATGGACCAATAAATGGATATACACTTACAATGCACCAATTAAATTAGAAAAGGAGAACTTTACCTTATGTTTTCTAATTTAATTGACCTTCGTATTTATTTTTCCAGC
>NW_013952548.1:1133091-1154892 GCF_001266775.1 Austrofundulus limnaeus
ATTTTTAAGTGTATTTATTTATCTATTGGTCCATTTATATTTTTCTGCTTTTACTTCTCATTCTGTCAGTTTTGGTCGTCCATACTTGTGTTCGTCTGCTAGCAAAATATATCATGAAACACTAAATTCGACTAAAACTTTACCACTTTTGAGTTTCTCCTCTGACAATGAGACCCATACCTGCATTGCCAACTGTGATAACATCCTCTAGAACAGTTTCTTTAGCTCCGTCCTTCATTGCCTCCACAACAACATTATAGGAAGCTCCCGACGTGAGTCCAATCAGTGTGGCGCTGTTCGAGGTTCCAGGAAGACGCATCTGCACAGAGAATAAGAAGATGAATAAGTCAGGATGCCTTTAAGTCAGGGGTCCCCAAACTTTTTCCTGTAAGGGCCACATAACTTCTCCCTTCTCTGGTGGGGGGCCAGAGTCTGTTTGTAACAGAAAAAGTGTGACTATTGCAGGAGTGCCTAAATGTAAAAAATTATTGTTTTCCAGAAAGCACAATCAAAYAACCTTCTCTGGGTTCTTCACAGTATGTATTCTGCTGAGCTAACAGTCCACTTCTTAGCTTTGAGAGTTTGTTTGCTCGCATTTGGCCTTGCAAGCTATCATACTTGTCTTTGTGACAGGATTCATAGTGTCGCCACAGATTGTATTCTTTGAATACCACCACCACCTCTTGACAGATGTACAACAAATAATCATTTGTCCACTGCAGCTTAAACGCCCTGCATTCTGAATCAATTTTTCTCTTACCTAATCTTTTCGCAATTATTCTGTTCTCTCTTTGAGAGGGGCGGGTTTAGGATTTTTTTCTGCGGGGTTGCCAGATAGGGGCACAGACAGCAGATGGGTGGAACAGAATGTCATGTATGTATGAAATAGTTACTAACTAATAATAGTTAATGATGAAAATAGTTCATAACCAAGAAACATTTTATTGCAAAAGTCCAACTTTATAATCAAATATAAATATACATATATGAAAAAAAAAACTAAATGCTCTCTGGTATTGTTCTGGGGGCCAGACCAAATGGGGAGGCGGGCCGTAGTTTGTGGACCACTGCTTTAAGTGCTCGACACAAGAACATGAGATGGGGTTTGTGTGAATACCTGGAAGCCTCTTTCCTCCAACGTGAGCGGGTTGCAGGACACTTCGTATTCAGTTGTTTCAGGGATGGGTTGCCAGGAAATAGTCGTGACCGTCTTCGCTTCTTGGGGCAAATCTGTTTCATTGTCAGGGAAACCGAAAGCAAGGCCTGGCAGAGGGCTGTCGCTCACCTGCAGGGTTTACAAAGCAAGCATTTGATTGTTTATTGTCTTAACAGTGCTTAGGAACAATTTATTTAATATGCATTAGGCTTAAAGAAATGAATTTAAGTTTCACACACCTTGACCAGGGGTACTCTGTTTCCATCAGGGCCTGCTATTGGTATAAAAACCAGGGGCTCTTTGAGAGTGGGTCTCTGGCCTTCTTTGGGTCCACTGTGGGAGCCATGCAGCCCATTATTGGGGCCCAAGTTCTGATACTCAGTGTAGACGTACTGACCATGCTGGCCCGGTTCGTTCTGGCCACTTGTACCAGCCAGGTGGACATGGTTGGAGTCAAAACTGTATAATTAAACAGCTAAGATTTAGATAAGCTCAAACGTTACAGTTTTCAGCTAAAAGGCGATGATGAATTGACTGAATAATTTGCATATCGTCACGCAGACACTCACATCTTCGCATCGAAGGTCTCTGGAACGTCCAGGATTTCAGTGCTGGGTTGATGAGGAACAGGAAGCTGTGGCAGATCAGGTACCAACAGCTGATGAACAGAGGAGTAATCTGGTTCTGGTGATATAAGGAGAGAGATGTGCATGCTGTTTAATACTGAACTTATCTGATTAGAATCAGAGAAAGGTAGAAGACAAGAAGGTCTAGTTTATAAACAGAGTATCAATTTATTTTCCTAAAAGAAAAAAAATGGTATTTTTCAAGTTATAGTAAAACAATTCTCTTCAATTCTAACCTTGGTTAGTTAAAAACAAAAGTAATTTATGATCTACCATGTCAGTAAGAATTATGTTTGATAAATAACAAAAGTGTAGAAGAAAAGGGCTGCATGCTGTCTGTCGTTGGGCTGTTTGTATCAGCGCTGTAAGAATAAATCCACAAGAGGGCAGCACAGAGTAATCCAATATCTCCCATCACTGTTTTACATTTTCTGTTTTGTTCATGGGCTATATATAATTAATATAGTTCATATATTACAGTAAACATGATGATCAAACATTAGAAAGATGCAAATAAATAATTAAGTGTAGAAAAAAAATGTCATCCCCTGGTGCAATCAATGGCACCGTTAGAAGGGTTTATTTCCAGACATTTTGAATGCATTTATTTTTATGTTTTGATAATGAATTAAACATTTTATAACATAAAAAAAACACTTACGAGTTCTAGCCTTGCCCACAAGAGGTGTGCTTCTCAAAGCATTCTGCATGGCTACAATCTTAATGACATACTCTGTTCCAGGTTTCAGACCTAAAATTAAGCCAAATCAAACAAACAAAGAAAACTTCAAAACATTTGTCTCATTTATTAAAATGAATGACGCACTATTTGGCTCACTATCACTGACCATTGATGGTGGCGTAGCTCTGGCCTCCGTGAGGTCTAGGGAAAGCTTCTCGGGGCAAACCTCCAGCCTCCTCATAGGTGACATAATAACCAGTGACCCTTGGACTGTGTGACGGCTCCCACATAAATGAGATGCTGTTAGGATTCAGGGAGGTGAAGCGGATATTGGTGGGTGGGATGACCACTGGTTGAGCTGGGAGAAAAACAAGCAAATCGTTACTTCGGAAAAATAAATTAAATCCATGACGTTTAGAAAAACAAGAACTGAATTTCATAAACTATTATTAATGCACAGAGTCACACTGCTTCTGAACACGTATTTTGTGTGTGTAAAAGATGCTAAATCCACATAAGCACAAAACAACCAACTAATTTGTAATTTGTCATGAATTAGTCAGGCCAGGACATTTTTCTACTCAGCTTTCAGTTTATACTAGCAAACAAAAAAATGCTGTTTTTTTTTTTTTTTTTTTTTTTGCAAAAAATAAGTAGGTCCTCTGGATGGGTTCTTCTTTAATGAAACGTTTCATCTCTCATCCAAGAGACTTCTTCAGTCTGACGAGTTTCAGGTGAACTCAGCCTTATAAGCACTGCCTCCACATGGACAAGCAGGTTAGTCACATGCAAAGGAGGGCCATCGCTTAACAATAGGCTTGATTAGATCATCTATAAACAATAGAGCTAATTAAGGCTATTGTTAAGCGATAGCCCTCTTTTGCATGTGACTAAATAGAGCTAATCAAGCCTATTGTTAGGCGATAGCCCTCTTTTGCATGTGACTAAATAGAGCTAATCAAGCCTATTGTTATGCGATGGCCCTCTTTTGCGCATGACTAACCTGTTTGTCCATGTGGAGGCAAGGCTTATAAGGCTGAGTTCACCTGAAACTCATCAGACTGAAGAAGTTTCTTGGACGAGAGATGAAACGTTTCACTAAAGAAGAACTCTTCCAGAGGACCTACTTATTTTTTCTTTTTTGATTTTTTTCTACCTGGATTACTGAGATGCATCAGGATGTATGTGAGTAAAGTATGAGTAGACAGTACTGCAGTAAAACGTGTGGGGTTTACCTGTGGTGGCAGTGAGTGTGAACGGTATGCTGCGTCCATTGTCTTTCAGCGTATACAGATTGATCTTGTAAGTGGTGCCAGGCTCCAGACCTTAGATGGAGAGTCAGAAAAAGTTTATTTTATTATTTACAATCTTTCATCTGTAGATTTGAGTTTCATTTGTTGCATGTCTGATAGATCTTTACCCGTAATAGAGTATGAGCGGGCGTCAGGGTGGACTGTTTTTTGAATGGGTACGTAGCTTGGAGAAGAGGAGGTTGGCGTGGCTTCAATCAGGAACCCGGAGATGGGGCTCGTTTTTGATCGCCAATTTAAAGTGATGGTGGAATCGTTGAGGTCGGAGATGCGTACGCGTCGAGGAGGGCTGATATCTTCATGCGGATTAGAAATAATTAGAATAAAATAAACAGTAAATCTATTTAAGGTTTAAAAAACTAAAGACTTACTCTCTAGAGTTGTGACCTCTCCTTGGACTGGTCTGCTGGTCAAAGAGTTCTTCAGTGCGTAAACCTTGACTTCGTAAATTGTTGCAATCTGATAAAGATATAAGAAAGTGAGCAGAAAAATATATCTATATGTTTCAAAGTCAAGTGGATTTCATTTATTCACCATGAGTCCAGAGATGTGCGCCTGGGTGGTGTCTGGGGCCAGGTTGATCTCTTTGGTTGGTCCACTCTTGTTCTTTGGGTTCACCACTACACGGTACCCGGTGAGGCTTGTGGGGCCAGTTACTTGATTCTCCTGACCTGGTGCCGCCCAGTGCATGACGAAGGATGTGGGGCCGACTTGGGTGAAACGGAGGTTAGAGGGAGGAGAAATGGCTGAAGAAAATAAAAAAGCAAAAAAATAACAGAGTTAGTAAGAAACAAGGAACAAGATACTTCTTGAGTTCACCAGTGGTGGGCACCAGTCCGCTAAAGCGCAAGCCCGCTAATTGCGGACCTAAATATTACATTTGCACTTTAGCGGTCTTACTCATTTTTATAATTCACAAGCGGATTTGTGATTTCTAAAATTAAAATGCAGTACCGCTAATTACTAATTATCTACAGTCATCATTATTTTGAACAGAGGAAGGTATGGCTGTCAATGAGTCACAACACACGTGATCTATCCAACAGCACCCGTCCCAAAAAAACACACTTATTGGAAAGGTATACATCCTTGCTGACWGTTTCTTTCGGCCATGGTTCTCATTTCCCACAATGCTTTGTGTCTGCTTACATACCAGGAAGGCGATGTTTAGAGCTCCCTTTCCCAGCAAAAAAACAGTGAACATTTGTAATCCATACTAAAATTTTGCTTGTATTGATTTATTTTATTTTACAATCAGAGCTCCTTTTTTAAAAGAAAATTAAAGTTTAAACGCTGGAGCTCAATACTTGATGTAATTGGTAGAAGCAATCGGCCAATGGGGTTAGCCAGACATCTAGTGGTCAACTGGAGCAACTACATGGAAAACTTTAAAATCCAAGCTCTTATTTTGAAGTTTGCAGATAGTTTCCTGTACTCCGTGCTTTCGTTTCCCGTCAAAAATCAAATCTGTCATGTACCCACAATGCATCGCTTCAGTTTTCCAATAAACAGTTTTGAAATTACTTTATTGATGCTTCTTTAATGAAAAATCTACAACAAACAAAAGAAAAAGACAAAGATTCAGCCGAACTAGCAATCCTCAACAACTTTTTAATTTTTACACCAGGAGCCAAAGGTCTGTTTCAAGAAATCACATCCCCAGCAATCGGCAATTGTAGGATTAAGCTGTTCAAGGGTTCATACACTGCTAGTTGGCAGTGTTGTGCATATATTGCCCATGAATTGTTGCCAGCTAGTAAGTGTCAAATTGAACTTGTGCATTAAAATTAGTTTCCACTAATTTTTCTATGGCATAAGTGTTTTTGAAGTTGTGGACCTAAATATTTTCAWAAGCGCTTTAGAAATTGCAGAGCTAATTTTTGGATTAGCGCTGCCCACCACTGGAGTTCACTTTTAGGTATAAAGTTGTGAAACTTTAACTACCTGTAACCTGTGTTCCAATCAGTGGTGTGCTGGCTGTGCCATCATGCATGGCGATGACTTTAACTGAGTATTCAGTTCCAGGCTGGAGTCCATCAATAACAGCTGAGTCAGCATCTCCTCTCAGAACAACAGGCAGCTCTCTCTCACCCTCCTCTGAACTCGCATACAAGACTCGGTAAGATGTTACCGTTCCCTCAGGACTATCCCACGTGATCCGCAAGGAAGTGGACTCAACGTCAGCGAAGGAAAGATCCTTCGGATGATCCACATCTAGAAGGCGAAAGGTTTGATGTGTTATGTTTCAGTTTAATAAATTAAACATTTCCAAAACGTTTCAGATGAAATGCGAAACTCTTACTTGTCACGGCATTTACCAACAGAGGCGAGCTCTCTCCTTCTTGTCCAAGAGCGGACACGCTAAAAACGTATTCTGTAGTAGGCAGCAGGCCTGAAAAAGTAAACTCTGTCTGGTCTGGATAAAAGAATGAAAACAATAATTATACAATTAATCTAATGTTTACAATAAATCCTTTTTTCACACATTAAATTAACCTGAACACCATACCTGATTCCACCACTTGAGAGAAGGATTGTCCCTGTTCATTGATGGGGACCCCCGTCACCCTGTAACCTTTGATGGGACCATGAGCCGGGCTCCATCTCACCGTGGCGCTGTTGTCATTCACATGAGTCACTTCCATTTCAGAGGGCGAGTCCACACCTGGGATTAAAGAAACCAGAGATAAAGAGTGAATTACAAAAAACATTTTAATGTTGCTATCCATTTAAATAAGTGTGTAACGTCAGTGTGTGTACCTGTTCTGTGCATGACGTAGATGGGGATGCTGGTTGCGGGGCTGTCTCCTCTGCCGGTCACAGCATAAACAGTAACTGTGTAGTCAGTGCCAGGCTGCAAATTACTGATTGTAGCAGTGGACTGAGAGCCGGGTACAGTGAACTCCTTAGGGTTACTGTGACTTCCTAAGGAAAAATAAAACCATACAATACATTTTTTTTATTTATACTTGTTTTGTCTCAATTTACGGGTTGCAGCCGACGTCACTGCCACTCGCCGTATAGGCTGTCCCAATTTGTGAGCGCCTACTCATGCAGCCAACAAAACCCTGAAAACGATGGCTGCATCTGAGTATCATATGTGGCCGACGGTATCCCAGAGTTCATTGTGCCATCAGCAAATTATACAGAAAAACAAAGACGGCTGAGTTTTTATTGTTTGTTCGTTTTACGGCAAAGTTTGGAAATTTATCACGGACTGAAAAACGAAACTTTAGCAACTTGGCTGAAGAAAGTTTTGTTGCAATGAGATGTTAAATAAAACGCAGCTTTAAGTATGCTATTTATTTGTAACATTTTTCTATTGAAACTGAATTTTATGAGGTTATACCTTGAAAAAAACAACTGAAACGATGTGATATATAACATATCACCATAGAGACAGCACGGTCAGGCAAACATATGTCTTCTGTAGACAGTGTTGTATAAAGTACCACAAAGTTGTACTTGAGTAAAAGTACAAGTATCTTACCAAAAATAATTTGGTAAAAGTTAAAGTCTCCTTTAGGAATATTACTTGAGTAAAAGTCTTAAAGTATCTGATACTTTTTGTACTTAAGTATCAAAAGTAAAATATTGAATCAAAATGAGCAGTTAGATTTTATGTAATGACATTTATTAGGAGGTGACCTCCCCAAAAAATGCAGAAATGACTATACTGTATTAAAAAAAATAATTTATGTTAAATTTAAGATGCACTAGTCTAGCTGGTTCAGTTTATATACATATATCAAGGGTGATGTAACCTTTTCTAAAATGAAAATCTATCTGAGGGCTGCGGCCAAATGCAATAATATAATTTATGAAGTACAAATACTTCTTAAGTACAGTCCTTTTATTTTAATGATTATGTCCTTCTGGAGTGTGACATGATTTGTTTGTGTACAAACGGATACAGTGTCAGAGTTTTACACTTTTGTACTTCTCATTCAACCACAGTTAAATTCACTCTTTCTAGGAGGCTAAATTTATATGGATTGTATTATTATTTTTTACAATAACAATCTGGAATAGAAACAAGCAAAATGAAATAAAAGTAACAACTTTCTTCTTTTTGTCTTTTTTAAACAAATATAAGGAGTATAAAGTACAGATAATTGTGTGAAAATGTAAGAAGTGGAAGTAAAATGTAGGCTGAAAAATAATTACTCAAGTAAAGTACAGATACCCAAAAATTCTACTTAAGTACAGTAAAGAAGTATTTGTACTTAGTTACTTTACAACTCTGTCTTTAGACTAGACTGTCTCTTTTCATAGACATTTATGCAGCCGACACCAGCGGCCTACGGCCCACGTCGGACGCGGTCTACGCCGGCTGCAACCCATGGATTGAGACACAGCCGTGAGACGTTATTGAGTTGCAAAGTACATTACTATTTTATTCTTCTAAGAATGATAAAACATGTTTTTGATAGATGTACAAAATTTGTACAACAAAAAAAAAATCTAAAAAAAATTACACATTAATTAGATTAGATTTACTATGTATTGTTACCTGATTCTCCATGGGTGATCCTATAGTAGCGCACAGTGACGGGAGGAGGGGCCCAGCGAACAGTGATACTTGTGGGGGATGACTCGAGCACTTCCAGGTCAGTAGGAGCATCAGAAACTAAAACAAACAAAAATGAAAATTGAAGGGTCCCAGACAAAAATGAACACATTTAAAGCCTTTTGGTGATAACAATAAAATGTCACATATATCTGATTCTGTTTCCATACTTGTTTTCTGTGTCCCGCTGAGCGGCAGACTCTCCTGTGTCCCGCTCACAGAGTAAATGTTGACCAAATACTCTGTGTCCGGAACGAGGCCTGTCATGGTGAAGTGGTTCCTTGACGGGGGTAGCCTCTCATCCTTGGTCCTCCCTCCCTTAACCATCTGATAACGGATGCGGTAACCAGAGATTCTGCTCTGCGGAGGGAGCCAGTGCACGGTGAAGGAGTTGGTTACGATTTCAGAGAAACGAATGCCGACTGGTGAATCCAAAGCTGAAAACAGAACAAAAAATAATAAAAAAATCACAATGTTTTCATTTGATGTTTTAAAAAAAACATTCTACATCCTCTCTACTCACCTGTTTTCCTGATGCCGACAACAGGCGAGCTCTCCCTCTGCTCATACACACACACCACGCTCACCAGATACTCCGTGTTCGGCAGCAAATCTGAAAACAAGAATCAAAAACACTAAAGTGTGTCTGCTTGATGCTGAACTACTGATGCTCGCGGCAACTTACTCTTTAGCACCACATTGTTRGTCCTGCTGTCTACACTGGTTTCTGTAAGCTCATCGTCGTCATCAATAGGCTGATACCTGAACAACAGTCCAAACAGCAACATGTGAGTATAATGAAGCAGTGACAGGCTTTCAGATTAACTTCACGTGAAACGTCCATAAAGTTTAACATCGTGTTTATTTTACCTAATGACGAAACTGGTAATTTCATTGTTGTCTGGTATGTGAGGAGGAACCCACGTAACCTCCATGCTGTCAGGTCCAACCTTGCCAAAGTTCAAATCAGTGGGGGCCGGTACGGCTATTTGAGAAACAGATTGGATCAGAATACCGCAAACAGAAAAAAACATTTGGTTTCACCTAAAAACATAGATGAGGAAATTTAAATTGTTTTAATAGAAATTTTGAAACTTCTTAAATTACCTACCCTAAGGGGCAGATGTTGAGATTTTTTTCTTCTCTCTGCTGCCGTTCATTTAATTTTATTTGTGATTTTGATATATATATTTTTTCTCTCATTTTTCTTTTATATTTTTCTTTTTATTGTATATTGTATATAAAATTATTTGTTTTGTTTTTAATGAAATTAATTTAAAAATTAAAAAACAATGAAATTTTCATCATTTAAAAGACAGTAGTGACTGTAKTGTTTTATATCTGTGCATGAAATTTACAACATATTTAAATTTAAATACCAAGCAGGGATGAAAACATTTTAACTAAAACCAGATGGTCCACGTCTGCATGGAAACACACAGGTCTATTAAACTGTCAACAAAGCACGGAGTACAATTTCATCAGCAATTTGTTTGAGGGGGTATTTCATGAAGTTGAAAAGAGAAAAAAAAATTAAAGCATCTCAAAGCACTGTTTAACAATAATCATTTTATTTTTCCCTGTTAGGTAAAAATATCTTACTGGTTTGTTGAGTGAATATGACGGGTTCACTCTCGCCGCTCTCTGTGACAGTGGTCACACTGATGTCATAGTCGATGCCCGGTTCCAGCCCGTAGACCGTGTAAYCACCAGTGGCCGGATTGACCATGTCTTCAAAAATGGGGATGCTCTCACCAGAAGCAGCCACCATAATCTTGTAACCGGTGACCACTGGGGTGCTGAGCGGTGACCAGTGGAGACTGATGCTCGTGTCAGTCACGTTCCCAAAGCTGAGGTCGGTCAGCTGGGGCACCTCTGCATGAGTGGGAGGGATGAATCGGGAGAGAAACAGCGCAGAAACAAACAACACACGTGGGAAGACAAAAAACAAAGAGTTTGGACAAAAGAAAAAAAATGAGARACAGCCCAAGAAGGAGACGTCAAAGTGCCTGTGACATACATATCCTTCAAATACAAAAGTTTTTCACATAAATGGGAGATTGTTATTTGAACTTGACTCATACAAAGTGAAACAGGAAGTGACATCAAAGGGGATTTTTTTAAGAAAAGGAACATCCTGGTTTTTGTTTACTGAAACAATAACGTTTGAATTCTGACTCTTCATCTCTCTGATAGAGACTCAAAATAATCTAAAGAAACTTCAGATTTGTTTCTACAGTCTGGGTTGTTAGCCATTGAAGCAACGCTCTGTTTATATGCAGACAGTCCCCTTTGACATCACTTCCTGTTTCTTCACATACAAATAGCTCAACAACTGTTCAACACAGCAGCATGAAATGTTATTTGCAATATGTTTCCAATGTTATCCTTCCAAAAATGCATTCATATTTATTACAAAAATTTGGTGTCACGGGCACTTTAAGCTGAGTTATATAAACTGTCTACTTCCAGCATTTTGACATATGCAGCATATCAAAGTGATGGAAGACCTAATACAAGCTGGTTCTCTCTCATTTGTATGAATAACCATTTAGGTTATTCAATAAAATGGTTTCATTTTAATGCACAAAGATAAAAAAAATCATCTGCGACACAATAGTTTAGCAGCTGGTAGTGACGTAAAACAGAAACAGTAAAGTTAATAAGATTGAATGTAGCATGGGTTAGCTGTTGAAGTTTATGTTACTTTAAAAATGTGGCTAATACAAAACAAGGCGTCACATCTTTTTAGAAAAACCCACCTGGGGTGATGACAGTTGARACAGGAGAGCTCTCCATGTCGTCCTTCACTGTGACAACGCTGACGTTGTATTCCACACCTGGACTGAGGTTCTCCAGGGTGCAGGAATTCTGCCCAGCGTCTACAAACTCCTCCAAGCTGTTTCCCTGTTGCCCTTTGGTGGGAGTGCACGTCACTTTGTAACCTGTGATGTCTTCAAGAAACAGTACGAGAGGCATTTATAGGGTATGATGGGACTGACGGCTTGATTTTCATGCACATGTGTTTTTGAAAGTACCTGGTGTAGCAGCTCCATTCCACTGAACTACAAGCTCACCAGTGCTTGGATTGGACTCCAAGTTTAGATCAGTAGGAGGAGACAGAGCTGGAGTTGGAAAAAAATATTTTGTGCAAACAAACATGTGGTTGGAGGGAAGCAAGAAAAAATAATAAATACCGGTAAATAAAAAAAATACAAGTCACAAATGACTGGTTTTAATCTAGACATACGTGTGACAACGTGTCGAGTGATTGGGGTTCCTTGTTCTTGGCCATTAAAAACTGGCTGGACGCTGTAGGTGTACTCTACTCCCGGAGTCAGACCGGAAATGTAAATACTGCCAGATTCTGAGAAGACATCTCTTGGGGCTTCCCCACCCTGACTGGGCCCGACTGTCAGCTGAGAGATGGGGGGTAGAAAGAGTAATAGGTTAGGAGGACGGGAGGTACAGGTCAGAGGTCGGTGCTTTCCCAAGAACACTGAAGCCAAATGAACATTCTCGTCTCTGGTGAGACTTGTTCTGACCAATCAGAAGCATTTATGAGGTTATGAGATCTCCTGTTGAGCAGCTTTAAAGATAACTCACCAAACAACTACTTACTAGAATGTGCTTTTCATAAATATCGGAAGAAAATGAGAGCATTTAAATGGTAAATGGCTTGAATTTATATGGTGCTTATCTAGTCCCCATGGATTCCAAAGATTTTACACTTCAATCCCTCACCCAACGATACACACATTCAGAACCTAATTCAAACAAATATAATTAAGCTCACACCTTGTATCCAATGTAGGGAACTGGAGTCCAGGAGATTATTATGGAGGTGTCAGTCACTTCTGTGCTGAACTGAGGAGCAATACCCACAGCAGGGGCTAAAAACAAAACAAAAAAAAGCAGAATCAAATTGTATTGCTAGAAGATTTGATTTGGTAAAATACAGGGGAACATAAAAATGCCTACCCTGCATGTAAACAGTCACATCTTTATTTATATAACCTTATCATCTGAATGACAGGATTGCCACTTTGAACTACTTCTAATTTCAGATTTTATACTCATGTTGTGTGTTCAATCAGACCACTGTGTTGTGTAGTCATAAAGACCATGTTTAATGAGTGTAACTCTGACTGAAATATTTGTAATTTAAGTATTAAATAAGCTATAATATTAATTAACTAACAGGCGGGCCGGATTGAAGCTGCCCAGGGGCCAGATGTGGCCCGCGGGCCACCAGTTGAATAGCCCTGTTTTGAAGTATTACAAATGATAAAATAAATTTTGTTTCACTTCATTTCTGATTGAGTGCAAAGTTGCAAACAATTTATGATGTTTAGACACTCACATGTGGTGAACACAGCAGTCTCTCCTTTGCTGAGCGTGTTGTCCTGCAGTGAGTGCAGCGTGACCGTGTATTCTGTGTCAGGCTTCAGGGTCAGCAGGGTGTACTCTGTGAGGTGGGCGGGCAGGTGTTGCTGCACGGGGTTCGAGCCTTCCACGTTAAGGAAGAGACGATAGCCGGTGATTTTGGCGCGAGGCGCGAACCACTGCACCACCGCACTGTCTTCAGTCACGTCGTCAAAATGGATGTCTGTGGGGGCGTCTGGCTCTAAAAACAAAGAAAGAACGATTTTGAGCAGTGTGATTAAAAATGATTCATTTAAAGAGCRCTCTATATATTTTGTTTTGCACAAGTTGTGCCTGTTTCTCATTAAACACTGCTAAATGGTATTCGGTGCCCTGAGAAGGTTGCAGCTCAACAWTTTGTTTACATTCTTATTCATCAAGCAGGATCAGCCATCTTATCAGTCTCTCTTTTTTCTGKACCAAATATATGGCAGAATGGAGTCCAGTGGCGGAGCCAGACATTTTTCTCAGGGGTGGCCAGATGGGCACCACTATTCACACAGGGGTGGCCAGGAAAATTACATCATTTTTTACTTGAAAGTTTTTCTGCAGATCTTTGTGTTTTGTTAATTTCCTTATGTCTTTATACAGGCAGTGACTACCTTACAAACATGGGTGCAGAACCATTTTAAAAGTTAGTTGGGGGGCACTATTGGGGGGTCTGGGGGTCCTCCCCCAGAAAATTTTGAATTAAATAGATGCCATTTCCTGTATTCTGGTGTATTTTATCAGGTTGTTAAACATACTTTTACCTACACAAATTAACACTTCATTTAATAATTATTTCCGAGACAGATTATTCATTAAACTAGTTCCATCATCCTGTTTTTAATCTCACTGCTATGGCTGAGATAAGGTTAATTAATGTGACACAATTTATCATATCCAATGACCACAGGGGTGATTTTTACTTTTATATTGTTTATTGRTTYATTTTTAATTGTAACACGTCGCTGTGCCAAACAAAGATGACCCTMAACTGCATGTTTGAAACTAATATTAATAATTTTACCCAATGAACATGTGCAATACTGACGACCACCAACAGTGAATTTAGAGGGGTGTTTCACTTTGTCTAATTTAGTGATAGGTCTACTCATAACCAAACACAGATCATCATGCAGTCTTCAGAGCACAAAATGACACTGTGTTATGGTGACAAAAAAAAGGAAAGAAAACAACAGAAACCTTTGTCACCATAAGTCCAAAAGTTGACACCGTACATCAGATTATATAGGCATGTTCTGTATATAAAGAAAACCATCACTTCCTTGTCATTACTCTTCTTCAGTGATAGAGCTCGGTGATATTTCAAACTGTTAAACACTGCCACCAACTGTTCAGGAGGATTATTACACCCCTAAAGGTTGTTTCACTGTGGAAGGGGTTTGTACAACAGGGTGGCCAATGGGGTGGCCAAAGATTTGTCTGTGGTGGCCATGGCCACCCCTGGCCACCCCCTGGCTCCGCCCCTGACAGAGTCTTACACTGTGCATTTTAGCTTGTTGAGTAAATCCCTGATGATTAGTTCTGTCAACAACATAAAAACAACCCCATCTGAAAGCAGTTTTTACATGAGGTCGTTCATCATACTCACTTGTAGTTTGCTCCCCAATAAGTGGTAAGCTCTCTTTTCCATTAAGAATGCTGTACACACTAAAGCGGTACAGCGTGCCAGGCTGTAGGTGTGTTACATCGACATATGAGTTCTGACCGACAGGCAGAGTCATCTCATTTTGCGGAGAACCAGACTCGTCAACAGGAACCACCGTGACCCTGTAACCTGAGATGCCGCCAGCTGGACTGGACCAGGTCAAGACTATTTTCTTGTCGGACACTTCAAAGAACTGCAAGTCAGTCGGGGAAGCCACTTCTTCATCTGTGGAAAAGGAAACAAAAACACAGATGTGGTGTAAAAAGCTCCTCGTTTTCTACACAGGTAATCCCCCGTCTGGGTTTTTTTTCCTCTAAACCTGTTGCCTCTGCAACCTGACCATGGATAATCATACCTTATCGTAGAATAAACAAAGCATGTGGTTGAACAGAAAATCTCCTTTCAAAAACCAAACAAGAGTAACGAACTGCTGCACAATGAGAAAATTAAACACAGACGTTTCTGACTTTTGAGGGAAACAAGGACAAAAAATGAGAGAAAAAATGCCTGAAACAAGTGACATTCAGTCACTCTTCAATCTCTTTTTTTTTTTATCTCACATCTAGATGACTTGTTTCCCTGAGTTCATTTGTAATATTGGACAATGTTTTGGGTAAAACTTTAGCATCACTTAAGCAAAGTGSTCATCAGCCACAGTGGAAGTAGTCCATTATTCTGTCCAAAGATGAGATCATATCACTTTAACTAGGTCATGCATCTTCAATCCATCTTTCAAACTGTACAAGCGAGCATTCACAAACCTCGCAAGCATCTGGCTCAAACAAATGTTCAACTTGGCAGACTGAGGTTTTACACAACTCCGTCTGAATAAGAGCAGAACAGCTGTGAACTCAGTGACTTTCGTTTTCACAGGAAATATCTCCCTATTTCTCTTGTACTGGAAAGTTTGTGAAATAAGTAAAAGAAAATACTAAATAGGCCAAAAGACGAGACTTGCAGATTTGTTTAAGAAGGTACAATCAATCATATTTACAGTTGCTTCCAGCCGTTCACATTTCTCTAAGTGGGTTCATGACTACACTTTTGAAATCTAGATTATCATGGCAGATCTTTTAAAGGGGCAATATTATATGTTTCTCAGGCATACATTTAAATTCTATACCATAATAAAAGTAACCATGTCACTTTCAGTTGTTAAAATGTTTAATAATCTGGAAGATGACTTTAAAAATGCCAGATCAATGAGTATATTTAGGAGAATGATAAAAAATAATTTGCTGGAGAAATATGTAAATGTATGAATTGTTGTTCAAGGAGTTAAACCTTTATTTTTCTTTTCTTTTACATAAACTAAAGATTATTTTTGATTGAATTGATTTATTTGAGAAAAAAAGGGGCAGATTTATCAAGATTTTTTCTTCTTTTGCTACCTTTAATTTAATTTATGATTTGTATTTTTGTTGTATGTTGAATTTATGTTGTTGTTTTTTAAAGAAAACCAATAAACTAAACTAACTAACTATATGTTTAAATAGGAAATAAGCTTGACTTCTCATCATATCTGTTTCTAAATGCCTTGGAATTGGTCTCTGTCTCTTTAAGAACCTCCTTCCACTTCTGTCCTGCCCATTTCAGCACAGGGCCGGGTGGGTGCATGTGCTCTGTGATGAGTAAGCTTGGCTTTAAGACACAGCCCAGAGGAGGAGCTAGTCCCAAAAGGAGGTTCTAGGTCCAACCGGTCGTTTTTGCTCCACTGCCTGCAGCCTCAGGACACTACAGGATTTCTCAAACATGCATGAATGAGTCAAAGCAAGACTCCGGGCATGTTTTTGATGAGAGGGTAACATTATAACATGATATAAAACTCAAAAAAGTTGATTTTACATGATATTGCCCCTTTAAATTTCACTCAGTAACCATTTGCAGTTATATGTGATGGAATTTATCTAAAAAAAGAACAAGGATAAAACTCTAAACATAAAAAAGAGAAACACATAAAATAACATTTTGAATGGAATTAATTATATTTTTTAATGTTTTATTACTTTAAGCATACATGGTCAGTAATTACACCCACTCTGTTTAATGTTTAAATTGCGTTTGGTGGCCTAAGCTGCTCATGTACCTGGAAGGGACTCTCCAGTGGTGTTGACTTGTACAAAGATCGGTTCGCTTTCCAGGTTCTCCTCCACAGCATAGATGCTGATGTTGTAGGACTTCCCAGGCAGTAGGTCGCTCAGAGTCACAGACGTTGCCGTATCGGGGAGAGTCAGCTCCATGCTTTCACCCTCCTCTGAGGGTGCGTAGACAACACGGTATCCTGCACAGAGAGGTCAAATGTGGCCTTAAAACAAAAAAAACATCAGATTTTAATCAACTTCAGCTGTGATTGACAGAGATGGCTTTAATGTACCAGTGATGGGAGCCAGTGGTTTGTCCCAGCTGATCACAATAGAGGTATCTCCCACCTCCTCTACTTCATGCTCCTTGGGAGCATCAGGTGCTGTTGAAATAATGAGGTGTAAGTAAACCAAAAAATAAAATGCCTGAAAGGGAACGACATATTTGAAATACAAATGGTTCTACTCACCAGTTGTTTGTGAAGTWGTGAGAATGAGGTTGTCCCCTTCTCCGTCTGTAACCTCATAGACGTTAACAGTGTACTTCCTTCCAGGCAGAAGCTCATTAATGTTCACCGAGGTTGTTGTACGAGGCAAATCTAAAATGAGAAAAAAAAGAATGGTAATATACTTGAACATTTGATACTGCTGACATCAACTCCTAAAACCAAACTGCACGTGAGCTTTCCTGCACTTACCTAAAACGATGGGTTCTCCAGGTCCCTGTCCCTGCTCAATGAGCTCATACTCTACTCTGAAACCAGAGACGGTGTCGGAGGCGGAAACCCAGGAGATGACGAAGCTGTTAGCTGTGATTTCTGTTACTGATTCGGAGATGTCAACCAAAGGTGGAAGTGGGGTGATCTCGCCTTCAGTTGTAGCCACTACAGAGGACACAATGGGGTTGTGTAAAGTTCAAAGATCTTTCCAGACCTCAAACTCACTATCAGTTATTTAGCAAAACAGGTTCAGTTTAATACAAAACGGCAAAGAAAACTTAACTGTATCAAACAAACTGAAGAACCTGTGTTGAGTTTGGACAACTCAACCAGGACTGAGACCAACTCACATGATCCATAAGCTGTGGTGAAGTGAAAGCGTGCGACCTCTTGTCGTCCAAACCGCAGCACGCTGATCAGCTGGCCTTCGTACGTTATTCCCGCTTTCAGACCAGAGATGGTGTAGGAGTTAAGATGGCCTGGGATGTTCACCTCCATCCATGGGTTTAATGTATCTTTCTGAGGTGGGGTGTGAAAAGTTTGCATTTTTAGCTTATAAATATCGGATGAGTCGATTTGAAAAAAAAAATCTAATTTGCTGGAGCTCTTCTCCACAGTTTGCACAATCGGAAAACTCACCACTCTCCATTTGAGGATGTACTGGGTGATGTGAGTAGATGATGGGGAATTCCACTGAATGGGATGGGTGTTTTGTTGGCTTCCGGCTTCTGTTATGACCACCTGAACAGGATGATAACCACCTGTGAGAGGAAGAGTGCAGAGGCGAGCGTGAGGACAACAGCTCCACTTATAAAAAAACATCAACCATGATACAGTATGAAGATTTAATCGTAAGCTGGCTGATGAATGCAAAATATCAAATCAGTTGTTTTATGCAACTCATCTTAACAGGGAGTGAGTGTCCGTGTGCTGCTGTGTTTTCCTAATCAGAACACAGGGAGGGTGCGAAAACCTAGCAGGTTTCTGTGAGATTCCAGCACAGATTTACATTCCTAGATGGGAGAAAACGTTTGCCCTTCTTGTTCTTCCTCACCAAGCTTTGAAATCTTTGTTTTGCTTTTTAAAATCTAGACTGGAAGTTGATTTATGTACAGTATAATAAACCAGATGCACCAAGAAAAGTTGCATTTTATGAGTCCTCTTGAATGAAAATCTACCTTCTTATATCAAATCTCCATTATGGAAGTCAGCCAGCAGCTGTGATCTAACTCTTCCTGACTTATATTATTTGATTCAAACAGATGGTGAGGAGTTTCAGAGTGGAGCAAAGGGGTGGGAGTATATGTCTATACAATGTAGCCCTTCAGAGTTATGGGATGCATGCACCGTTTGAAAAAAAAAAAAAAAGCATTGCACAAAAGAAGTGGACAGAGTTATAAATAAGCAGTGGTGGGCAGCACTAATCCAAAAATTAGCTCCGCAGTTTCTAAAGCRTTTATGAAAATATTTAGGTCCACAACTTCAAAAGCGCTTATGCCATAGAAATACTAGCAGAAGCTAATTTTAAAGTGCAAGTTCAATTTGACACTCACTAGCTGGCAATAATTCATGTACAATATACACACAACACTGCCAACTAGCAGTGTATRAATACTTTACAGCAGGGCTATTCAATTGGCAGCCCGCGGGCCACATCCGGCCCAGGAGTGACCAAAGTTCGGCACACCAATTAGTTCATTTATCTCTGAAGCCTAAAACCCCCGGTTTTCTACTTTAATTACGATAAGATTTTTAATTAAACATAGACATGTTTGGTATCTACAGAAACAACAGAATCTTGACTAGAAGCTGGTAAACATTTCTATGCACACTCAAGACAGTTAAAACTACAAGCAGTGGAAGATAAAACAATGAGAGTGAAAATAAAACTGGTTCAAAAAGTTGGCAAGTCAGARATGTCAAATTAATATTTGTGTTAAATAGGCGGCATAATGTGTTAATTTTGTTTTTGTTTTATTATCACTACTTTTATAGGGTTCTGTACGTTGTATTCATGAATAAATGCAGCAAAATAAACTATTTCAAAGGTAACAGATCTTTGTAATACWTGGTTTATTTACATAATGACTTTAACTGATAGATGTTCGGCCCCTCAGCTGTTGACCTGCAGTAACTGTGGCCCCCAGAGCAATTTAGTTGAACAGCCCTGCTTTACAGCTTAATCCTACAACTGCCGATTGCTGGGGATGTGATTTCCTGAATCAGAACTTTGGCTCCTGGTGTAAAAATTAAAAAGTTGTTGAGGATTGCTAGTTCGGCTGCTTCTTTGTCTTTTTCTTTTGTTTGTTGTAGATTTTTCATTAAAGAAGCATCAATAAAGTAATTTCAAAACTGTTTATTGGAAAACTGAAGCGATGCATTCTGGGTACATGACGGATTTGATTTGTGACGGGAAACGAAAGCACAGAGTACAGGAAACAATCTGCAAACTTCAAAATAAGAGCTTGGATTTTAAAGTTTTCCATGTTGTTGCTCCAGTTGACCACTAGAAGTCTGTCTTCATCAGCAAAATATCTTTAAATCATTTCTGCGTCTCTAACCCCATTGGTTGATTGCTTCGACCAATTATGTCAAGTATTGAGCTCCAACGTTTAAACTTTTTTTAAAAAGGAGCTCCGATTGTAAAGTAAAATAAATCAATACATACAAAATTTTAGTATGGATTACAAACGTTAAACATTTTTACTGGGACAGGGAGTTCTAAACATTGCCTTTCTGCTATGAAAGCAGACACAAAGCATCGTGGGAAATGAGAACCGCGATCGAGAGCAACAGTCAGCAAGGACATATATCTTTCCAATAAGTGTGTTTATCTGGGAGTTGTGCTGTTGGATAGATCACGTGTGTTGTGAGTTGTTGACAGCCATACCTTCCTCTCTGTTCAAGATAATGATGACTGTAGATAATTAGTTATTAGCAGTACTGCATTTTAATTTTAGAAAGCGCAAATCCACTTATGAATTATAAAAATTAGGAAGACCGCCAAAGCACAAACAAAATATTTAGGTCCTCAATTAGCTGATGTGTGCTTTAGCTGGCTGGTGCCCACCACTATAAGACAATAAGTATAAGGAAAACACTTCAGAAATTGTATTGTTACTGAAGTCAGCAAGAACATTTTGACCTAACCAACAAACTTCATTGCCTAGTTTGAATCCTCAATTCACTTTAAATAGAGCTAAAAACATTTACCACCTTTTCCATTCAGAGGATTCTGCAATAAAACTAAATAGACATGTGGTGTGCATTACAAAAACTGACAGTTCAGGCTTATGTGTTAAAACAACACGACAAATCAGCTTAGCAGGTTAGCTGGTGTAAGAAATGAGATAGGATGGAGTCATTTCAAATATGCTTGTATTTGTAATGTTTTTAAACCATTAAAAAAGGTTTCAAGTGCTCTTTAATGCAAACAGAAGCCATGTGGTGACCAGACACGCTGATAGAAACTGGTGGCTTCYATAAAGAACTGAGGTTCTTTTAACCATTTTTCCAAATAGCAGACCTGTAATCAAAGTTTCTGAGCAAGTGGCTCGGTTAACCAGGAGCTGCAAGCAAATACACAAACCTCAAAAACAATCTGGGACCAATTACTGCCTATTACAGACCCGCAGGCCACCGGTGAGGGTACGGGTTATGGGGAATCATATGTGGGATGGGCTTGAAAACCAATGCACACTTGCAGTGGATCTGCTCCATTTTAAGGAGCACAGGTTCCCAGCATTACTTACAKGCATGTGTGTAATGTACAAGCCTACATGCATGCACACCATCCATCTTCTTTAAAAGTGGATGTTTKGTCTACATCTGCATTCAGACGGATGTGCAACTCAGTGTTGATAAGAAGCACAAAGCTACAGGGAAGTAATAACGGAAGTCATACTGTCAATAACAATAATAAAAAAGATCAAATAACGCAAACAAAGATTTGCACAGATAACAGACAAAACAACATTTTTTAAGATGTTATCCATGTTTTGGCTTGTAAAAACTTGCCTAGAAAAAGAAAAACTCTTTAACTTGTTTTCTTTTCAACCTTTTATGGTGTTTTACAGTGTAAGCCAAGTGGCTAAAGTCTGGAAAACTTGCTGCAATCTTAGTATGCTATATTTTATATGACTGAGCACACACACACACACACACACACACACACACACACACACACACACAGAGCAAGTTCACAGATGGTTGCTATTACGGCCACTTACGACAGAGCATCGCCCTACATTTTGCATCTTCCGTCAACCTGCTTCAGCAAACAACTATCAGTCTGAATGTTCTACTTTAGACGTGACGGACCTGGATCTGGTTCCACTTGCACAACTTAACGGCCCCACTTAGAGATATATTTATCGTTTTTCTTTTTTTTTATGGTGCTGGAAATTCAATCCCTGAAAAAACTAAATCTATACCACAGAAGCTCATAAATCATGAAAGGCAATGAGAACAAAACAACAGTGTTCTGTCAAGGAAAAATACCAAAACCAACCTTGGAAAGCTAGATATGTAGAAATTTTGAACCAACTTTTAAATGTGTTTATATATATACATATATAT
>NW_013952548.1:1155542-1166658 GCF_001266775.1 Austrofundulus limnaeus
ACACACACACACACACACACACACACACCCCAACCACACACACACACACACACACACACTTTAAGCATCAAAACAGGAGGTATAACTCTGCAAGCTACAAACTAAAAAACTTGCAATTTAGATCTAAACTGCAGATGTTCAGAGAGCTTTGTAGGTAATAGGTGTGTCCAATCTTTTTAATACAGTCATGAACCGTGGCATTTAGTTCAGCTGTGACAACAACGCAGGACCACATGCTGACAGGAACAAAGGCTCAAAGCAGGGGGGTTGTGCTTGTAAAAAAAAAAGGAAATCGCACTAGCTTTCCATAACGGTTTCACATCAAAGTTAAGGGCCTCATTTTCACAATGATTTAAAACAAACATTTTTCAGAGCTGGRGCACAGTTTAAGTTCACTCTGGAAAAGAGGTATCCAAAAACTGGAACTGTGATAAAATAAAAGACCCGAGTCAGATGTCTGACCATATAATAACACACCATGTCCTCCTGACACCCCAAAATGCAACTATATGTTATATTTTTTATCTAATTTTATTTCTCTTAAGCTAATTTCATGCATTAATATCTGAGATTAGACTATAAAGTCCCCGTTGTTTTTTTCCACAGTTGCATTTCATGCATTTACTTCACAGCTGGATCATTTTCTGCTACGTTTCCAGCAGATGGGAATTTAAGGCAGGAGATGAACACATGTGGTAGAATGTGGTGAAAAAGGTATAGAATGAAAACTGCTGAACATCAAACCTTCTGGATATTTCAACAGGAGGGATTAAATATTCAAAAACTTTGAAAGGGACTGCATTCACTTTTGACTCAATCGAGCATAAAAAGAATATTCCAAGCATAAATATAAAAATATCTTACCCACGTATGACCGCTGGGGCTCACATCTATGCTCTCCAATACCATTGCCATAGCAGTAGCACTTGTACCGGACTCCGTGTATGATGTTGTCCCAGGACTCCCCAATCTGATAGATAACCTTTGTCTGAGGTTCCTGACACTGGTCTGAATGATTAAAGAACATTCAGCAAAAATATTAGTGACATCCTACTATAAATGTTTCAAATGAAATTTTATTTGCATTTGAATTTGTCATGTTTATTAAACAAAAATCACTTGAAAAATGAACAACTTATACTTAATTCTTGCATGCACCCTTTCTACAGTAATGACATTTATTGTTACGTTCACATTTGTATTTATTTGATTGCTGCCAAAGAGCATCACTTTGGTTTTATTTAAATTTAGTGAAAGTTTATTTACACCAAACAATAATTTAGGTTCAAACATTTCAATTTTAATCAAATTCAAAAGGCAGTCCAAAGAAGGCAAAATGTGTGTATCAATTTAATAAAAACCTGTGAAACATAAATCTGTGATGTGATAAACTCACCTAAGGGATTGCAAGACCAGTAACCACGGCCCTGTCCAAAGCAGGTGCAGTTCATCATGTGTCCCATCTTGTGCTTCTTGGTGAAGGTCTGGTTAACCTCGTAGGTCACACCGTCCACGAGACAACGATCTATCGCAGGAACCCACACACAGACAGGTAAAACATGAGCAGACATAAACTATATACTTTTGAATACTGTGCGTTTTTCTAACTACTATTACAGCTGCAGTGAAGGCCAAAATAAGGGCAATTTGATCTTTTCGGAGGCGAGTAAATACATCAAACGTGAGCTTTCTTGCTTATCAAATTTTCATTTTAGTGACTAATCCTAATATTCCAGTTGTCATTTTACCTGTTGCACGTACCTTTAAGCTGTGAGTGAGCAACACAGTTCCATTCTCCTCGTCCATTACCTACGCAGGTACATCGCATCATTTCACCCAAAACATCGTGTCGTTTGTCCCACTGGTCACCTAAGCGGTACATCAGCCCTTCATTTGTTGTGCACACTTCTTCATTAGCTAGAAAACACACACACACACACAAAAAAATCAYGAACTAATGATTTTCCACTTTTTTTTCCAAATATTTGGTTGTCAACACAAGTGATGCACAAACATTTCAAATGTACARTACTTCATCCTATATTTAGCACGGAATGCACCCTTTCTAAAACACCTGTCTAAAGGAGGGAGGATTAGATTAAAAGTTAAAACCAGCTGTGTTCTTGAATGAGTCTTGGTGTGTGTTCACCATATGCTTCATGCTAATTAAAAGAGTGAGTATCAGAGAGRTGGAACGTTTACGACAAGCAGAGGCCTGCCTTTTAGGTGCACGTCTGATATGGAAAGAAAGTGCCCCTCTGGGTTTATTCCAGTTCAGGTCTTCACCTCCTCTGKATTCCATTTAAAGAAAATCGTGAACGAGTAGAAAGTACGACAAGCTCCGGAAGCCACAACAAGGTACTTGTTGTTAAAAAAAAAAAAACCCACCAAACCCTCCTGTGTAAAAAAAAAACAGTTTCGCTGCTTGGAGGTGAAAACAAACAAAAATAAATTGTATGAAGGTGTGGACAAACTGCTGTCTTAATCAGGGTTTTTTAGAGAACATGAGCTTTTATAGCCTCATGAAGCATTTATAAATTAAAGCCCTGGAGAAAGTAAAAGACATTTCAGATTTGGTTTGGTAACTTAATGCCAGGGCTAGAAGAAAAAAGCAAATATGGGCTGGAAGGAAATGTTATATGATACTCGGGTATCTTAGCAATGGTTTGCTTATAGCTAAAAAAAACACGGTCTTTAAAAAACTGGAAACAGGAAAAGTACAATTTAATATAAAAGCAATGTAAAAATCCTCTTAACATTTTGTGTGTTACCTATAAAAATATATACTTTTACGTTTAATGAACAAATAAAATGTTATTATTTGTAAGTACAAGTTTGTATCTCAAGAAAACCCRTTTTTCCTTGTAATTTTCTGTGTCTTCAGTGCCGCTGACCAGATGTCGTTGCACAAGTATTACACTTTGTTTTTGCTAGATGCACTTTTAACCTTCCTTTCTGTCTAAAAATGGAAAACACTGATGCACTTTTTAAATTTCACTCCAGACACAAAGTTTAAAACTTTCAAATATGTGAAAAGCTTACAACTCAGATCAGAATGCATTAAAAAATATTTGAAGAGCCCACACAGCATCTGCATGTCCCGTTTATGTCAGCACATACCTAAGGTAATTCAATCACCCCTTTAAACAGACTAACCTTTACTGYTAAGACTGTTTACACAACCAGGGAATCTATTGTTTTGTGGAACACTGCTGACTCCAGAGCCTCACTGGCTTCTACACTTGTGTTAGATAAACAGCTCTTTAATGCAAAACAGGTTTAATCCTAAGTGAGAAACTTATGTTGAACCAAAGGGATTTCTCAAAACTTCCGCTTTGTTTATCAGACTACAGCAAATCTATTTGCGTGAGTCCTAAATGTTGAGTTACACCTGGGGACAGCTGTGTGACCATCCTGGATGGTAAATGACAAACAGCAGTTCGGTTAGGAACCTTTGAAGAAGATTGTCAGAGGAGGAGGAGGAGATAACAGTAGCTCCAGGCCTGATTAAACATCACCATTAACATCTCAACGTTCTGGGTGATGCCTGTGAAGTAGTTAATGCCAATGTAGAGACAATCAGCTCTTTTCACCACAGGACAGAGTTAACCTCATGCAAACGGCTCTGTTTATACACCTTGACAATGACCAAGGTGTTTAAACAACCCACCTCCAAAAGAAAAGGGTTAAAACTTGACACAATAGTGTTTACAACTGAATGTCAAAAAAAGGTGGTCTCAGCGAAGTAAGCTTTTCAAAGTAAAAAAAAGTAATGATAATACTTCAAGATGCATCCTTTTTCTGATGATTTTTTGCCTCTTGGTTTGTGTTATCTTGTCCTACCCAGTGTCGTAGCAAATGGAAAATTCAGGATTTTAAGGATGAATAATGATGTGAAACCACAGTCTCAGGCTCAAGAKTAAAAGGTTTGTATTTGCCTGTTTCTAGATGGCAGTAAAGTAAAAAAATAAAAAATAAATTTAAAAAAATACTTCTTCTCATGTTAACATAAAAACTTGAACCCTGGATGTGTCCCAGATTAAGCCTTGCAGGCTGATCTGTTTGGCTACATTTTACTCCATTGTTATTCCACATATGATCACATTAATTTAAAACCAATTGAATTGTGTATAATCCAAACACTTCAAACTATATTTATATATAAATGAATTTCCCTCATTTAAAAAAGATCAAATACAGTGTCAAGTCATGATAACATTTCAGTCCATTTCCCACAAAATACTGGTGAACTTTGCAGGAAATGCCGAAAACCATAGAGWTGCAAGTTTAACTGGGTCTGTGATATCAGCCCTGATTTATTTATATGATTCTGATAAAACGGTGATTGAAATTTCAAAATATCAGCAGGGCCACTGCACTCAGCAGTGATTATATTGTTAAATAACATTAGAAATTATCTTTAGTCAGCTTCCTTTAAAGTTCAAATGAAAAATAAAAAAATGGCAAAAACAACAAAACGTAAAAATGAAGCCACTTTACTATCACACGATCCTTACCAGTCATGGGGCAGAACCCATAAAGTTGGTCGACATCATAGTTTGCCGTGGTTCCGCACCACTTCATGCCGTCCCTCCTTCCATCTGGAGTACAGTCTGTGTAGTTTCGGCCGTTGAACAGGAATGGGAACTCACACAAAGCACCRTTGGAATTACCGCCTCGTGTTTCCACAACCACTGTTGAAACAAGAGTAACCATAAATTTCAGCACCTTTTTTTGAGTAATTATTCCCAGTTTAACCCCTTAACAGTCCACCCACTTTGGATGTTATCATCCATTAAATGGACATTATTAGCCATTATCAGTCCCACAGAATGGCTTCAGATTTTCAGCTGGTTAGTATAAGGCATAAAGCCACTAAGGTTAATTTTAGAGAAAATGACATGGGCTACGATAAAGTTGACTGGACTCCAGTGGTAGCAGATTGTTGCATTCCAACATATATGGCACTGGTAACCCACTAGGGGGCACTGTCGGGACAGTCTGAAGCCATTCAATGGGACTGATAACTGCTAATAACATCCATTTAATGGACTGATAACATTYGAACCGGCTGAACAGTCATTGTTCCACCAGTGGGCAAATAACAGTGCAGTTATTGCCTTTAAACATATTCTAACGTTTCCAAACGCTACCGGGGATTTAAAAAAAGGTTATCAGATGACTTCTTCTGATTTGTACCAGAGCTTGATATCCTTACAAATCCCCAAAAAAATGTCAAAAGCTTTTAAGGAATTTCAGGGGCAACTCCTGAATACTTGTGTTTAGTCTTATCTACTGTATGTCCAAGGCACCTGGTTGGATTTGTAAATCTTCTTTTCTTGCTACTAACGATTATGCTGTTCAAGACCTTGTTATACCCCCACCCACTAAATATACTCTGCAGTATATTTAACCAWATTTAGGCATATTTTCCAAATCAGTTAACAAAAACAAGCAATGCTAGTTTTCCATTCACCAACATTTCAAAGGTTTTTCAGCTCATTTTGCAGCTACCTTAAATCTCCACTTTAAAATGACGTTCCAAATGAAAAACAGTCAAAAGCATCAGAGGCAACATGTGTGGATGGTATTTAGCATCCTCCACTGAAAGTTGYTCTTCATCTGTGCCCATCTGTGTCAAATTTCTTTCTAAATTTACAGCTTCAGTATGCCTGCCAACATTACCATTTTTCTCTGTGCAGAAAGAATATTTCTGGTCTTTATCAAAATCWGATGAGGTGGAACACCACAGCCGTCCATCACTGCGTCCATCTGAGGTGCAGGAGTGGTAGGTCTTTCCCTTGTGGACAAAAGGGAACACACAGGGAAGGCCTTCAGAGTTCCCACCGTACACTGGGGCTGGTCCATCTGCATGAAACCACAAAAATRACAATCATTTTATCTTCAAATGCATTTTACTTTATCTTTAGTCTAATTAACCCTCCTGCTGCCCATTGGATCAAAAGAAGAACATCTCTCACCCCACTGATCACAGCTGACTCCGTTGCCAAGGCAGGTACAGACCATCTTTTCRTTTCCCTGTTTCTTGATCCAGCGCTGCCGATTGAAGTACGTCAGCCCTGTATCAGTCTTACAGGTTAACTCCTCAGGAAACTCRGGAACAGTGAGAGGGTGGAAGACAGCAGGATGGATGTTGCTTAACACATTGGGTCCGGTGCCTGAAACAGAAGACAATCAGATGTCTTATCACAACTGTTAAGGCTGCGATCAGCAAATACTTGCCTGAAACACAAACACTAGAGGCAGACACTATAACTGAATAGTTCACAGAAATCTTTCAAATCTGGAAACAAGCACCAAAATTGGCACAAATACTCTTTGGGATAACACTTTTGAAAAAAACAAAAAACATTAGCCACTTAAAATTTTAAGATGGCCACATTTTTTMAAGATGGCCACCATTTCTGCTATCAAAAATCCCTTTTTTGTAATAAGATTGAAGATATTTGTCCTACATTATTGATTTGGGTGTTAAATCATACATTTTTGACCATGTAGAAGCTGAATTTAGAACTCTGGAATTACTCAGAAGCTTTCTTGTACCATATCTCAGCGATACAATAAAAATACTATGAAAAAATAGAGGTTTAAGTCAACTAAACTCCATTTCGGTGGTAGCGTTTTTTTTTTTTCATTTATTCATTTATCTAAAAAACAACAAATTCTATACATAATAAAAAAAGGTAGCAGAAGAAGGAAAAAATCTTATGATATCTGCCCCTTTTCTCAACTAAACAAATTCAATCAAAAATAATCTTCAAATACCAAACATAAAGCAAAACAAAAAATAAATAAAAATAAAAATAAACCAAAAAGCGAACCAATAAAGGTTTAACTTCTTCTTCAGCAACATATCTTATATTTCTCCAACATATTTACCTTTATAATTCTCTTAAATAGACACACTGATCTGGCATTTTTAACGTCATCCTCTACATCCTACTAACTAGCGTTAGACGTGCATAGTGCAGTAAAAGAGAAGGCAAACAAAAAATGTGTGACCAACATATTTCAATATAGTAAAGTGATATTTGAGGAGCTAGTATTAATCTTAGTGTTTTTTTCTTTCCTTAAGATGCAGAAGCTAAAATGAATTGAGGGTATTTTAACAAAGTGCAGAATTAGAGAAATTGTGCAATGTTTTACATTAATGCATGTAAAATAGTCCAATAGATCTTATAAATAAACATAAAAACATGTATTTGTAGTTGCAAATACATGCAGTTGCAGTAAAATTGAAAGTGTTACAATGGTTTTAGCTCCACTGACTCCACTCCATTTATACTTCTAACAAAATAGTAATAAATGATAAAAAAAATGCTGCTTCTGCTTTTTACTGACCGAGCACATTTTCTGTCACACCCCATAATCACTTTAATCACTGCACATTTTTCCTCACTAATGCTTTCATGTGCACTTCTCCCATAACACCACCCCCTGTTCCCACACACCGCGTCCGTCTCCCTATCCCACGGGGTCATGAGCGCAGACCACAAGACGTGTTTTTCTCACTTCATCACTCGGACACTTTTTATCYCCACGTCCTCATAACATCTGTCTTTGGTGTACATTCTTCTTGATACAGAGAGTGAGAGTGGAAAGGGAAACGACATGGATTTTGTCAGTTCTCACCCAGGCCGGTGGCGTGAAGAGATATTTTTCGATCGCATTTCCACTCCCCTCGGCCGTTCCCCACGCACAGACACTGGAGCAAGTGGCCTTGCGCATCCGTCTTGGACCACGTGTCACCAATTCGATATGCGGTCATGGTATCCTTGTCATTACAGTAATCTAAACAGAGTGGAAAAAAATGAAATTAAAGGAAACGTTAAGCCTCCAACTGTTGTACATCTTAGGGACACAAATATGGCGACGACTTAAAAGTCAGGATTCATCTGGAAATGTTTGCAGAWACTCGGTGGGGAGAGAACCCTGCTGGCCACCAGCTGTTTCTGTGTTTGAATCTGAAAGTGTTGCTTATAACTTGTGTGCATGGAGGAATTTTAGGATGACCTCCAGTAAACAACCCCCCCGCCCCTTGCATGCAACAAGTTAATGAGCAACAACTTAATCATTATCCGATGCATCAAAGAACATAGACGAGGACACACGTCATGGTTTAAATTACATTAACAGATGGTAAATATTTACAACACAGTTTGTTGAAAAACTTCAATTATCACAGCTAAAATGTGAGCAAAACGCATGAGTCACAGTTACAAGATGATGAACATCATGTGTCTGCTTTAACAGATACTAAAAGTGAAACTGGATCAGTTCTAAAGTGCAAATGCAGCTTTTCCAACATGCAACAATTATTTGTTCATAAATCCAAAGTAACGTTTGACAAACTTCAAAGGATAAATAAATAGATGCAATGAGTGATCAATAAAATCTTACTTTTTGAAGTGCATTTGATGCTTCCAGTCCCCTCTCCTCGACAGGTGCACTCCACAATCATCCACCCCTCATATTTCCTCTCCCACGTCTCCCCAACTTTATAAGATGCGCCAAGCGAGTTATCATAGCAGCTCTCAGCTGCAACACACAAAACACCCATACATTAACACTCAGTTACAAAAAATGCTTAGCATAGGTGGCTGATAGAAAAAAAAGGTACAATTAGATCTTTTTTGGCCACAAATGTGTAAATTTATGACTTTAATTCATCAATCAAGTGTGATTGCCTCACCAATGGGTTTGCAGGTCCATTCTCCTTTGCCATTTCCCAGGCAGACACACTCCAACATGGAGTCTCCCGCTTCATTTGGTCTCCTCCAGGTGTCTCCAATCTTATGTGAAACTCCACCATCATGGCAGCGATCTGATAGGGAAAATACGTAAGAGACTTTCTGCATGTGTAAAGAAAACAGCAAAATAATTCTAATAAGTCAGACATTTTTYATTATTATCCAGCTAACTCCAATTTAACTGCTCGGCTTCAAATGTTAAAGTGGAGGGGATTCGGACATTAAATACAAACAGTCAAGGAAAAAAAAAAAGAAGAAGCTCAATCCAGGATATGTGGTCTGAGGTTAGAGCAGAAACAGCGAGGGGTAGCCCCCTCCAAACAGGGAAGGTGTGTGTGTGTGAAACCACAGGCAGAAACAGAGTCCACACATACTGGCRATGGTGCAACTAATTTTGCTCCTCCCAGATCCAAGACACGTGCAGTCCCACATCATGCCTTCCCTGAAGCTCTCAAAAGTTTCTCCCACGGCGTAGGACTTCAGACTGGATTCATCATAGCATCGTTCCTCCTCTGCAGGGATGACAAAGAATTTATTTATAGATATGTTGGGTTAACATCAAAGTGCCTGTGGCATTCATATTCAAATGCAAAAAGTCAGAAAACAATAATACACGCGATTTTACCCAYAACTGGCATATTTTCTTTTGAACTSGGCTCAGCCTAAGTAAAACAGGAAGTGACATCAAAGGGGAATTGTTTTACAAAGAAAACTCACTGGTCTTTGTTTATTGAAATAATATAATTTGCASTCTGACTCTTCTTCAYCTCTCTCTGATAATGACTCAAAATAATCTTAAGAAAAATCAGATTGTTCTCTACAGTCTGCCGTTGTAGCTCTGCTCGGTTCACATTCATGCATTCCCCTTTGACATCACTTCCTGTTTCTTCRCRTGCAAATATCTCMRCAACTGTTCATCTCAGTGACRTTAAATCTTGTTTTGCAATATTTTATCARTGTCATCTTTCAAAAAATGCAATCATAYGTATTACAAAAATTTTTGACGTCACAGGCACTTTAAAATGTGATGCAAGCAARGGGTTTGGGGAAAATAAGAGCACACAAACTAACCATCTGGCTTGCTTTTACACTTGATCCCAGCAACTCCATGGCAGGTACAGATCAACGTTTTGCCCCAAAATGGCCGCTCCCACTGTTCGTTAACRTTATAGAAGTAGCCATGCTCTACACAACCATCTGAGCAGAGCAAATGAAGACAGATGAGAGAAAACAGAACAGCTAATTAAACACTGTAAAAAAAACAGAGGGCGGGTTCACATCAGAAAGAAAGTGATTTAAGCTTCTTACATTGATTTTTACTGCAGATTAAACAGCAAACAAAACACTGAAATATTTAAAACCTTATTTAAACATTCTTTTGAACTTTACCCATGCTTGTTAAATTAACTTCAGTGGGGGTGGGATGCCTTCAGAAGATCCAACTGTCATAAATCATTTGCACAGGCTGGATTGCCCACCCCCACCCCCAACTAAGCACATATTTATTTATTTTTATTTTTGTTACAAGTCCCTGATTCCCACCCCGACCATAACATCTGTATTTCCCTTTCATCAGCTTCCATTACCAGAATCAAATGAATGAATTAGAAGGAGCCTGCTGGGGTCTTATCTGGATCTTGTGACCCAAAGCAGAGACTCATGTCATCACTGAGTTGATAAAATTACATGCACATTATTTTTTATTTAAATGTATGATTCCCATCTGTGTCATAAATATTTACATTAAAAAAATAATTGTTACCTTGAGAGACTGAAGAAGCGTGATATTGCTGCGCCTGTCTCCGGTTCTTGTGCGTCCCTTGGGGCACGCAGTTCACCGCGCTGCCGATCCACAGAGCGACCAGCACCCCGGCTATGGTGGTGCTGTGACCAGACATTTTTTTAAAAAAAAAAAACAAAAAACAAAGGAAGAAAGGGAAAAAGGAACCTCTCCGATGCTGCAGAGCGCGGTCCCAGGTATTTTATTTTTTAATTTAATGAAGYTGTGTTCAGATTTCACCGGAGAGAGAGGTGGTCTCCTGCGCGCGTCTCCTTCCTGCAGCTCTGCAACCTCCTCCTTCAGCCTGCGGCCCCTGAGTGCAGGTCTCCCCCCGCCTCCTCTCCGTGCTGGGAGTGATTTATCTGGGCATGGCTCGCTTTCAGACAGAGGGAGGTCCAACAGTGAGAAGTGACTACCCACGCAGCGTGGAAGTGAAGCAGGCAGGATTRCCAAACAAACGCGTCTATTTCTAAAAATAAAGACAATATATGGATTAGAATGATAATTATTCTAAATATTGGTTTAATTTTTATTGTATTTACATCACAACTAAACTATCATAACT
>NW_013952548.1:1168299-1169913 GCF_001266775.1 Austrofundulus limnaeus
AGGAGGGGGCTTCCACGGCCTCTGTCGGAGCGAGGCAGCGACAGACCTGCAACAGACTCGTCAAGAACTTTGAGACTTTAACCGTAGCTCCCTAAAAAAAMCTTAAATGCACCATCTGTGTTCAGCAACTGACAAGTGTATTTTTCTTTCCTTCTTTTTTTAAAACCAGCAGTTCACCTTTCAGGCTGCATGTTCTCTCCATGCATGTGTGGGTGTTCTCCTTCATTGCATCAAAACTAGTCAGCTGAGTCAGCACCTCCCTCTGAATGAACATCTTGCTGAAAGGAGACACCCGGCTAGATCTAGAACTTGCTGAAGAGATTACATGTGCATCCTCTCTGTTTTGGGAGAAGTGCAGAATGTTACAGTTGCTTCTTTAACCTGCTCACAAATAGGTAGAAATAAATGGATGGATGAAGTGTATTAAATTTTTTTAAACACACAGTAAACATTCAGAACCAAGTTACTGTGATACAACKCTGTCCAAAATGAAAAACTGCTCACTGGGTGTCATTGTTTCCTTTCACAGCATTGTGAACCGATTCATCTTCATTCTGCTGCTAAATGAAGCCAATCAATCTAAATGAGAGAAGACTTTGTAACCACCATAATGTATGTGCCAGGAAATCTGTGGCCTACCAACACATTTTTGAGGTCTCAGGGAGATTTTCTTTATTCTGGCATCAACTGTTACATCTGTCTTAACACTTGATTTTATTGACCAGTTGTTCCACATCAGGAAATAGTGATTAGTTACAGTGGAACTAATGATATATATCAGAGATTGACCCATCTGTTATATTTTGTCTTGTAGAAGGAAAACGTATTTTATGATTGTGCACAATTAACTTTAAACTTGCTTTGTTTGAAATGGAGACAACGATCAACGATCATATTTACGTCTTCAAAAATGTGGGAAGGCTACAAATCATAAATGCTTTTATTTTTTATAGTCCTCAAAGAACAATCATAAATCTTATATCACATCAAACAAGTGCTTTTTTAGTAAAAGAAAAAAAAACAATATTCATTACTGCTTAACAAAACTATCACATAAATCCATGCAATGAGATAATGCATTTTTTTAGACCAACCCGTGGAAAAATACGGAGCCYGCGAGGGGACATGGGGAGATTTTTTTTCTTTTGAGTTTCCACGCAATAGTATTGCGTTACCTCGCAATACTTTTGCGTTACCTTGCAATACCTTTGCGTTACCTTGCAATACTTTTGTGTTGCCTCGCAAAATTATTTTGCTTTCACACGCAAAAGATTGTTTTGTATATGAACTGAATTAAATCAGACTTTTATTTTGAAATATCCGGTTACSAAAACAGGATGTGTCGCCACAAGTTCGTGAAATTGACATTGATGTTGCTTGGCTGCACTGTGTTAAAATATCGGCATTTAACATACTTCCATGCGTGGCTGTGTGATATATTCATTCTGAAGCTGAATTAAAGCAATATAGGCTAACTTGCTAATGTTGAACATGTGAGTTTGTTGATAAACCGGCAGGCACAACAGTGATAAACTGCTTTTGTGAGGGAACACAAAAGGTATTGCGAAATAACGCAAAAATATTGTGAGGTAGCGCAATACTATTGCGTGGGAA
>NW_013952548.1:1170235-1176094 GCF_001266775.1 Austrofundulus limnaeus
AAAAAATCTTGTGAAGCAGAGAACAAGTAAAACTCTTAGAAAGCAATCACTGAATCTGTTTAACAGTTTAATATCTCTGGGATGGAGTCAGAAATCTTTAGCTTTGGTAATTCCTTAACTCTACATTACGATGTGTTTAAGTTGGGGTAAAACAACTAAATTATGGACTCAAACTCCTGTTTAATCCAGAAATAACTTTGGTTCCTGAAACTGTTTAGTTGATAAAGAAAATTCACTTGGCTGTCAATAACATCTAGATCACAACTGGGTATAAAGAACTTCTGTCTGAGTTTGGAGGACTCAGAAAAAGTGGATATTAAAAGAGAAGTCAATGAACTCATATGAGTTGTCACAAATAGAAACTGCACAGAAACTTTAGAGCTGTGACCTTACTCTTTTTTTTCAATGATCATTCCAGATGATCTTGTGTAATAAAGTCACAACGTTACAGTAGATTTCCACACATCATCCATGAGCTTTATTTAGTCAGCCTTGATTTCCTAACTCTCCATCCATTTTCACTTGACATTTTTTTTTCACTCATCCCACAACTTCCTTCACATCATCCACCCTTCCCACAGTCATGTTTGTTTTCACTTCTCCTTTTAAGGACCGATATCAACAACCAAAACAAGGTTCAGTCTCTGTATCTAACATTTCTGTTGATTGAAAAGTTCATTGTATATTATAATGTTTACATCACATAGTTTCATACAAAAAGGTTCACAATAACAAAGAAGCAGCTTGTGTGTGCGTGTGTTGTCGCTGCACCGTTCCCATGGTGCGCAATGAAAAGTGCTGTTTCAGTTTCCTTTGTGATCATCCTGCATGATTCACTTCTGATGGCAAAAACCACCACCTAAAAYGAATCAATGTGACCATAAGAATGTGAACATGTTTGTTTGTGAAACCACATCAGGCAGTTAGTTTGCGCCATAAACTGGGATTTCCAGCCCAATCATCGCCGGTCACAGCACTGCAGTAGCAGACGTGGTTTACAGATGTTAACCACGGATATGAATCCAGACTGGAACACGCTGGTGAGGGGGGTCTTGTAGATGGATTCTTGTTTTTAATTAAAGGCCTTGCAATCCTTGAAGAAATGCACGACTGCCTTAAATGGGACAGAATTCACTTTTTAGGTTGTAAATGCATTGTTTTACTTGGAGTCTCTAGGAGTGCAGAAAAGTTGAATTTAGTCTCTCCCAGAGCTGCATAGATACCTTTATATTCTGTTTGGGTCGTATTTTTCAAATCAACATTAGCTCAATTTTTGTAAATATAATACAAAGTTATAGCCATGTTTGTGTAGCTGAAGAGGCAATTACAACATTGCCTTTCTTTCATGGCAGTGGGCAATGTAACTCCTTTTTTATGAGACAAACTCAGCAAATTCAATTTTCATACAAGTCTGGATCATGTAGTGCACWATGAAGTTGACTTGTTTTAAAAAACACAACTATTTAATCTACTAACATCTCTTTATTCTCACTTTGCCTTTTTTTTTCTTTTGCCATCAGTCCCTCATATCCTCGAGAGAGATAAGGTCACAGTCTGAAGAAAGATCAGGTGATTAGAGGGCCAGACTCAACGTTTTTTCTCAGACTGATTAGTTCTAGATATCTTTAAATCTCACCACTTGAAATGTTTCATTGCAGCTGAGTAAGTAAAAAAGCTGCCTCGAAATCTGTAGCTAAATCAGCCGAAGGCAGTTTTTGTTGTGTGTTAAATCCTTCTGAGAAATTAAGAGTTGGATTGGATTTTTAATAATACTTTGCTGAGTAAGCAAGCAACCCAAAAAGTTATGTTTTTATGCTAAATATGCTTCGTGTTTGTGGCCGCTTTCACAGCCTGTGGAGAGAAACTAAAAACTCAAGAGGCTGTGACTACAATATCTGCAGCCACCTCTCTACCAGCTGCAGATCCCCACAGACATGAGTGAATCAAAYGCTGTGAGTTTGCACGTAGGCCAGTGGTAAAGTTCAGCAGGAAACTCCTAAATGTGTCATATTGTTCCAGTCATGCACAGTGTTTGTTCAAAACTTCGGGTTACAGGGCAGAAAGCACCATCCATTCTTCCAAGGAATGCTGGTTTCAATTAGGAATATGCTGTACATTAAGATTAAGCTTCAATGAGCTGAGCAGAGACTGTGCTGTTCTCAACGGCATGTGTGCCACCCATAACTAAAAGTGCCCCCCACCCCACATACACACACACACACATGGCCACCCCTCTGAAAACTTTGTAGAGGCACCCCTCTATGGGATAAATCTTGTGCCAGCAGGAATTGAATTTGAATTGGTCAGATTGAGCCTCATGCAAGAACCGTTCGTACGCACAGATTTGTTCTTAAGTTGTGTGTACGAGTGATTTAGGAGAATTTGTGACATTCACCAATGTTTTCGTGTTCTAAGATTTTTTTTCAGATACGAACAAAATTCACGAGTGGTCCAGACCTGTCGTATATTTTATGAACAGTCAGTCTGCTCTGTTATCCAGACGGATTTTCCTCCCTAATAACTTTATATTTCGTTAGTTTGAAGATATTTTGAGTTGAAAATAAATCACACTCCATAATTATGTTGACAATAAGTTATTCTGCTTGAATTAGAATTATAATTTTAAATGTAATAATTTAGAATAACAATATAAATTGTCCGTCCGGCCGGCTTATCCGCTATCAGGTGCGGGGGCAGCAGGAGAGAGACCCCCCGCTCTCCCCAGCGACACCTTCCAGCTCATCCTGGGGGACTCCGAAACGTTCCCAGACCAGAGGGGATATATAATCCCTTCAGTGAGTCCTGCGTTTTCTCCAAAGTGCCTGACTTATTTTGAAAACATTTTAAAATGCTTATTTCAAACCCGCATCTGAGACCACAGCGCAGCGCGCGCTGGGTGGGGGTGGTGGGGGGGTGTACGGTGCGCAGCGCTGTGTCTTCTGAATAAATGAAAATGATTTAACACAGTTGTTTATACTTTTAGCAGCTCTTTTTATTCCACAGCTGACCTGCTAAAAATGAGATTTTCTTTTCTGGATCTCTGACAGACGGACTTCAATCTCTGAACTCGTAAAGTTTTTCTTTTAAGTTTTCGCTGCCATTTTCATGAATGGACACTTCCTGATATCTGAGGCAGGAAACATAGCCTTATATGGTGTTTTTGGGGTGGTAATTATGCTAATCTCCTCTCRCRTGCACGAGCAGCTGGATACGAACAGGTGGAATTTACGCAGCTCATTTACACACTTTTCCTGAAGATAGAAGTGTTTGTTGAATCTGACGTGACATGTTCGTACGAACCCTTCATACGAACAAAAGTAAGAGAAATTTAGGATAAGAATACGAACATGTTCTTGCATGAGGCCCATTGAATCTGAATGTGCGTATTTTGAAATCAAATGCATTGGTTTGAAACTGAATTTTACTAAATTAAAACTAAATTTAATGGTTTGAAACTGAATTTAAAGTTTTGTATCTGAATTAATTTGCTTTGAAACTGTATTTTGGTCTATTAAAAATCAGTTTGACTACTTTCACTTTCAGTTCCAAAATTCAGATTTTTGTGTCACATCCTGGTCCTTGAGAAAGCCAGSCAGAGTAATCAAACACAGATCGACAGATTTACGTTTCACTTCGGTGAAGCTTCCTTTTAGTAATATAACAGACGATGCAATCCACTGTTTAAGTGACAAAAACAAAGTTATTTTATTGCAGTGATTAATTTTACTTATWTGTAGAAAATGTTACATTTACATCACATCATGGATCACATATTGATCAGATGCTGCTGCTGACTGATCAACACAATAACTGTCTGTTTTAGTCACTTTTACTGTGGATTGCATCAACTCTGTTACATACAGAAGGGAAATTTCACCAAAGTGAATGCAAATCTGTGGATCTGTGTTTGATTACTGTGGCTGGCTTTCTCAAGGACACAAAAATCTGAATTTTGGAGCTGAAAGTGAAAGTAGTCAAACTGAATTTTTAATAAACCAAAATACAGTTTCAAAGCATTTTTATTCAAATTCAAAACTTTAAATTCAGTTTCAAACCATTACTTCAGTCTCAGTTTAGTGAAATTTATTTCCAAACCAATGCATTCAGTTTCAAATGATGCACATTCAGATTCAATCTGARCAATTCAYATTCAGTTCCTGCTGGCACAAGAGTTATCCCATATCCCTGCTTGATATCCATTATTCTGAATGAGACTGCTCTCTGAGTTAAAATGCTGGTCAGGACAGAACAAATCAGTTAACTTCAAAATATAATAAACAAATCTAAGCCGGACTTAATTGAAAATCCTATTCACAGACTCAACAGCTTTGGTCCGTAAGCAAACAGGCRGTGAGTCCAAACTGTGAGTGTTTGGTTTTTCAGTGAGCTAAACAAACTGAGGAGGTAACTAAATTCTGCTTRTTCTAAAGTTTTTGCCAGCTTCCGGCTTCATTTGTTTCCTTTTCTACGAAGCAGATTTCACGTTGCCCTCATGTTATCTTTGTCCCTTCACCCCATTCTCCCCGTAGCAAGCAAACAGACAGATGATGCCATCACTGGAGGATTTGGTTATCTCATGGTGACACTGGGCTCTTGACCCCACCACTGGAGGAAGTTAGGGGAGTCCCTTGGGGGGATTGGTGGTCTGTGTGAGTGGGTGGAGGTTGTGTGTTWTAGCCAGTGGAACTCAGGGGGAGTTTCCAGTGGTTCCTGTGCTAAAACAAGGGTTTTATTCAGAACTGATGAAGGAAATTGTTAAAAACCAACGAATGATGTTAAATCTGGAGACAAATAAAACCCAAATCTGGAAAGAATGTGTTGCTACCAGTGGATGAATTGTAATAAAACAAGTCACCATTAGATGCACGTTGATGAACTTTTAGATACAACTTTTTTGAAGATGGCAGATAATCATCCTTAGAAAACACATAAATGGCTACAATTATGTTGATTTTTTAGAGAAATCAGGTTATAATTGAGTRTGGTTGTAGCTGAAAGTCATCTCAAAGCTCTAACACGTCCCATTAGATCTTTGGAAATCTTTGGCAGGCAAGGCGATGGGCGATATGCATAATTAGAAAAGTATCACCAAGTCTTCTGTAATATTTTAGTGACTTACTAATATGAGAGGAGCTGTGAAAAAAACAGGCTTGAAAGGCGTTGAAAGGATTTCTTTGACGTATATAAAGCAGAAGTCCTTGTTCTAAACCTCACCCAGGTTTGGGAAAACGAGTCACAGCTCATGTTGTTTCACAGCGTATAAAACATTTTAATGACAATGACCACGTCAGAACGGGGAAACATCAGCATGCATCACAGCACATTCAMCATGCTCTTTGGCCTGCTGAACAAAGATGGACAGGTCAGAAAATGACCTTTCAGACCTTCATGTCTCCACTCTGACCTGCATGTCATCTTGTGTGTGAGCTTTTCTTTCTGACTGAATTATTGGTTTACTCAAAGTTTTTTTTATTATTATTTATTCATAGCTAAACTCCTCTATAAACCATAACTTAGTAAATCTAAAGTTTTAATTGTTAGGTACCCATGGTTACCTAAAAACACAAATGAGGAACTTCAGAGTCATAACTCCAGAACAGGGGGAAACTGTGGTGGGGGTGAGCATGTGGGGAAGAGTAAATGCAGTGGAATAGAGGAATGGAAGATAAGTCCAACATCATTCTACTTWAACGTGTTTTGCCTGAGTCACTGAAACACAAAGAAAAACAATTGCAAAGCACAGAGGGCAAGGGAAGTCAGGAGAGCTGGAAAATGATGACTTCCCTCCAGCATCTGACTCACGCAGTACATGGTAATGTTCTAAACAGAGGTATAACTACACACGGAGATGTTTTGGAA
>NW_013952548.1:1177718-1191022 GCF_001266775.1 Austrofundulus limnaeus
GCTCCAGGGCCTGTCGTGTGTGTGATTTCCCTTTCTCCCTGGCTCATGGGTTTGTAGGGACACTGTCTGCTCTGTGGTACAGAGTCCCGTATAGAAGACCTATACAACTTTTTTCTTTTTGATTTTTTACTTGGATTACTGAGATGCATCAGGACGTCTTTAGATGAGCTTTGTTATTATGGACACTGTTTCTTTGCTACCTATCCACTGAACCAGGGCTGATAAATCAGGTCAGGTCTTTTGATGTTGTTCATTGCTCTACGTCTTAAATATCTGTTTTACTCAGCAGCTGCCCATATTCCTGAAAGTCATCATTCATTTTTTCTGGCGATCTCTAAAGGGAAAGTCAGACCCCCCCCCCCCCCCCAAGTTTTAGATCCTCTCAGATTCTGATTCTTAGTTTCTACGAGAGTTCATCATTGAATTTTGCAGACACGGACATAAATTAATAGTGTTCACTATTTTAAACCGTTCTCCCCTTTAAWGTCAACAATTGTGTGTTGAAATAAACTTAATTGTCGTTGGTGCCGGTTCACATCAAAGGTCATTTCAGGCCACGATACAAAAAAATATAGTTTAAATCATAAATTCAAAGCCATCAAGTCTTCACTTTGTCAGATCCTTTCAAATACTAAACAGCTGCTTTACTTCAGAACTGTTGTGATTGTTGTTTTGTACATTTTTTTTACCTCAAAAATTCTCTTCTTGAGCAGCAAAAACTGATTATTTCATTTTTCTGTTGCATTCACTCAGCTGTTCTGTTGCATTGTCAAATGTTCACAGTATACAGCTCACATGYGTTGTCAGACAAACAAAAAAAAAGAATATTTTTTGTACTTTTTGAAGTTTTAGATTGACACATCAATAAGAAATGAGAAAAGACGTGCTGAGGCTTTAACAACGACACGCACGTGTTCTCTCCTACTCTGTCCATTGATGCTAATGAAAGCCATGAATCCTGTGTTCTGAATAAATTGTATACTAAGATAACCCTGTTTTCTGTTTGTTCACAGCATCTGATTCAATTTATGGTGCTTTACTGTAACTTGAAAGAACATTAAAACCTCCAAGGCACTTTTGGGAATTCACTGAACTGAAAGTTTGTTTGTGTGTTTCAGCTTTCACATCCCTGCAGTTAAAACAAGCAAGACAAAAATTGGGACAATAAAAAGTACATTTTTGCTTATCGTGTGATTCATTACTTCCCTTCACATTCTGAAAACTGCAGGAACTTCTCCCTACCATAGAAGGACAAGTAGTGCTGCTGCTGCTGTGCGTCGGGTGAGTGGAAGGGGGTGCACATGTAAAGGTCACAGACTTTTGCCAGTTTAGCAAAGCTGTGATTCAAAGTTATTTCCTTACTCACCAATGAGTTTTAGTTGTTTAGTGTAGACCATATAAACCTAAAGTATCAGAGTATTAACAAAATGCTGTTTGATTTTCTTGTTGCATATGTTTAAAATCTTAAAATACAYGCAAGAACACAATATGAATAACTTAAAAAATTCTTATGATTTCAACTACACTCTAAAAATGAAATGTTGGATTTACTTAACCATGTTATGTGAATGGTTCCACTTAACTGACTTGAGTAAATTCAAAGCAACATGCTCATGTTCTTTGGTTAAAAAACTGGTATATTGCTTTGAATTGACCAACTCAGTTAAGTGGAACCAGGTCACATCACATGGTTAAGTAAATCCAACATTTCATTTTTTACAGTGTGGCCTGGCCCTTCCTACAGTTCCACTCAATTCTAGTTTCCCTTCTCTGCTCCGTCTGGGATTTCTCCCATAGACAAGGATTTCTCCAATAGAATTTTAATCTGTTTTAAACCAATCTGTGACCTTTCAGATTATCTATAGTTTAGTGATGGCTGCGGAAGTGAATGAAGCCAGTTTGTGTTGACAAGGCTTTCAAATTAAGTTAACGTGCCCAGATTTTTGTAATAAGTATGAATGCATTTTTGGAATGATAACATTGAACACATATTGCAAATAACATTTCATGCTGCTGTGATGAACAGTTGTTGAGATATTTGTACGTGAAGAAACAGGAAGTGATGTCAAAGGGGAATGTCTGCATATAAACAGAGTGTTGCTTCAATRGCTAACAACCCAGAATGTAGAGACTATTCTGATGTTTCTCTAGATTATTTTGAGTCTCTATCAGAGAGGGGAAGAAGAGTCAGAGTTCAAACCATATTGTTTCAATAAACAAAAACCAGGGTGTTTCTTTTATTTAACCCCCCCCCCCCATTTTACATCACTTCCTGTTTCACTTTGATTGAGCCAAGTTCAAATAAAAGTCTGAAAGTTATGTGATAAAATTGGCAAAATCACTTGTATTATGCCAAGTTTCTTAAATATGAAGATGTTTTCTTTGACTGTATGTAAAGAATATGCATGTCACAGGCACTTTAAAGTTGTCTCACAAAGCCTGCGGCACTCATTTACAGCCATCTCGTTCAGCTCGGTACTTCTCTCTTCCCAGTAGGGGATGGTTGTTTAAAGTGCAAGCAAATGCCGGCTAGCTTAGCATCCTTCACACTCGAGCTGGCGCACTACATACGTCACAGCCAATGGTTAGTGACTGGATAATTCAGATCCAATCGTTTTAAACTTCAACCGAGGCCACGCCTCCAGCAAGAAATTGTTTCTCAATAGCCGAGAGTCCAGACCCTCTGTATGAGGCAAAGCAAAGAACAAGAAATTAGATTTCAACAGACCGTTCAGCAAAACCACTTTAACCAGCATGCTTGGTTAAATTGCAATAAAGTATGTAATAATGTAATAATGAAACATGAAAAAAATGCTGCTGTTTCTACTAGTAGTTAGTGATTTATTGTGTTAGGAAAGGTTGAGAGACAAACAACAAGTTATGGTCGAGACAAAAGAACCCCAGTAAATAAAATGAAAACAGACAATGTGTAGGAGATGTTTATTCCATGACCACCACTGTTTTTATTTTTTTTTCTTTTGTGATTTTTGTTTTCACACATCTGTTTGTTTCACTCAAGCCACTGCAAGTAGACAATAGCTGTGTCAAAATCCAAACTAATACAAAGTTTTTACACATCARCTCCATTGAGAACAACTTCAAGACCACCAGAGAGGATGCTAATGACAACTAAATACCTTTTTTAGACTGAGGTGGAAGTCTCAACATAGTAATTCATACAAAACTAACTTAGACAGATCAGTACATTCTGTTTGACCCTAGAACACAAACTTTCTGTCTCTAGAACTTTACGTATTTGGCAGGAACATGTCCCTACAAGGACAGTCTAGGAAACAGGAAACTCTCCAAATGTGGATATTCTCACTGAGCTTTTGACAACTTAAGAAGCAACCTAAAAAAAAAACACATACCACATTTCTCTTTCTCTAGATTTTATTGAATATATTTTCTTCATTTTCTTTTTTTTAATGTTTCATTTAGCCACTGTCCCCGCCCTGCTCTCTGTCCATTGTCTCTTGCTCTTCTCGTCTGTAATCAGTTTCGTCCTCCTCCCTGCCTGGATAATCCAAGTTGATCTGAGAGCTGCAGTGTTTTAACTCATCCCTTTCACCAAAWCCTTTAATCACACCAACCGCCGTGCATTCGCTAAAAAAAGATGTGCCTTTTCTGAACTTTTACATCTAAAGTGCAAAACGTTTGTGGAGGACTGCGTGTGTGTGTCCACTGTAACTAYAGTGTGTGTAGGTTACACCCAGATGATACATCATGATAACAGCAGCATGGGGTCTGAATAAATGTGTGTGTGTGAGGCAGGAAAACCTACACCTCATGAGTTAAGCATTGCGACCAAAGATAATCACTTAATTAGCCTCCAGCCAGGGTTGCTAGGCAGAAAACAAACTTCTCCTTTGGGAGTTTTTTTTAAACATCAAAGACGAGCAGAGCTAATTTGCTTTATCTTCTGCCTCCCTTCTAATCTTCTGTCCTCTTCCTCTTTGCTCCTTATTTATCTCTCTTTTAGTTGCTTCGTTTAGGAAGAAATAATAACAATACATTTTGTTAATGTGAGASTATAATCTGCTCTAATCTGTTGTACAAATACACCGCAGGTATTTCATGAAGGATGGTACAAATGACATCAGCCTTTCCAAGAAATAGACATCTGCCAGACTTCAAACGTCCCTCCTCCTCTTCCTCGTTCTCGTCCATTTTTTTTCTTATACCAAACTTCCTCCTCCACTCAGCTTTCCCTTTTTACAGACATCTGCCTTATCTGGCTCGCTCCTCTTCTCCCTCCTCCTCCTCCTCTAATTTCTTCTTCCGCCYACCCCCATCATTATCTCGTCACCCTCTTCCTCGTTTACAACGGGCTTGTAAACAAAAGAAAGTTAAAAAGGCCTGAATTTTATTATTTTTTTGCTAAGCTCACAAATAATCACAGCAAATTTGCACCCCTATATTAAAAAAAGGACAAAAAAGTCTTTACTTCTTTCAGATTGAAGGTTAAAGAAACCCCATTTAGATCTCTGAAGGATGATTAGCTGAGATCAAACAACTTAGATCCTGTAAYAAATTCCTGACAGAACAGAAAAGATAAGAAGAAACAAACCAGAAGCACCTGCGCAGCTGAAGTTATAAACCGGTTTGTCCTGGAAGGACGCAGGAATCCTCCTTTTTCAGTCTGTTTTATAGTAGCTATGTTGTACTTTAATCATATTCCTYTAGTAAACTTTATCTCCACTTAGATTCAGTCATATGATGTCAGTGAGAACGTGAGATCCTTGTGAGGGGCCCTGGATCTGATGAAACTAACGGCTTTATGAATCGAAGCCAGGAATAACAAACCAGAGACTCACACAGTGTTGCCTTAAACACTCAGATCCCTCTGTGGGTCATTACCGGGGGAGGGCTGGGGGTTATTTATGCAAGTCTTATATCAACACCAAGATTAGTTCCTAGAAAAGAAAAGAATAGTGCTAATTTAAAAAAGCTTTTGTACGTGGACACTCAGCAGATAAAAGGAAACTTCACATGTGTCAAACGTCTCTGTTGCCTTTGTTATGTAAGAAAAAAATGAGCAAAATTTACAGAACTTAAAGGTTTTAATTCAAATAAAATATGCATTTGAACAAAAATAACCTCCCATTTGTGTTTTTTTTTTTTAACATTGTGTTGAACAAAGTCTAAACAATGTGATATTTGCTTCTTTTTCTCATCTCCTTTGTTCTCCTCCTGGTTGTGGTTTTTGAATCTCTCCCTCTGCGCTCACGTCCAAGCAGCTGACTTTCTTTTCCTCTTTGCCCTTCGTTCTTCTTTCCCTAACCGCCGCTGCGTTCACGCTCTGTCATTTAACCGTACCACACTGGGAAAGGCCTTCCCTTTTTTCATGGGTCCACCGCCGTGCTTCCAGTGTGTTCCTCGCAGAGGGCAGGGAGGGTCAACGCTTCAGAAGCAGGATGCTCCAACGTCTGAAACGCTCGCGAGGAAAAGCGCACGCACACCCACACTGGCACACAAACCCACAATTCAAGAAAACATACACACAAAGACTCAGCTAAGAGGATTATTTATTTAAATGGTGAAGGCTTGCTGACTTGCCCTGTTATTACAACACAGACGTCAGCAAGTGGAGCAAATGTAGGCAGAGATGAAAGTGAAAAGAAAATAGCACATTCAGTTGGCGTTCATTTATTTATTTTACTATTTATTTTTCAGATTTTAAACCAAATACCAACATTCTTCTCTTAATCTAATTTGGTCTGTTCCATTGTTTGAGACTACTGGTTTGTCAATACTAAAAAAAAAAAAAAAAAAAAAACGAAAAAAAAAACTTGTACAACAGGCAATAAAACAGAAATATCATTTTTTGTTATATTTCAGACCCAGTGATTTTGAACTTTGATTGTTCCAGCCTTTTGGATGTCCATTCCATCCATTTTCTTCTGCATTTCCGGGGTCGGGTCGCGGGGGCAGCAGCTTCAGAAGGGAGGCCCAGACCTCCCTCTCCCCAGCCACTTCTTCCAGCTCCTCCGGGGGAACTCCAAGGCGTTCCCAGGCCAGCCGAGAGACACAGTCCCTCCAGCGTGTCCTGGGTCTTCCTCGGGGCCTCCTCCTGGTGGGACATGCCCGGAACACCTCACAAGGGAGGCGTCCAGGAGACATCCTTACCAGATGCCCGAGCCACCTCAACTGGCTCCTCTCGACGTGGAGGAGCAGCGGCTCTACTCTGAGTCCCTCCCGGATGACBGAGCTTCTCACCCTATCTCTAAGGGAGAGCCCAGCCACCGTGCGGAGGAAACCCATTTCGGCCACTTGTATCCGGGACCTCGTTCTTTCGGTCATGACCCAAAGCTCATGACCATAGATGAGGGTAGGGACGTAGATCGACCGGTAAATCGAGAGCTTCGCTTTCTGACTCAGCTCTCTCTTCACCACGATGGACCGGTACAGCGCCCGCTTTACAGCAGACGCTGCGCCAATCCGCCTGCCGACCTCCCGCTCCCTTCTTCCCCCATTCGTGAACAAGATCCCCAGATACTTAAACTCCTCCACTTGAGGCAGGACGACCCCCCTGACCCGGAGAAGGCACTCTACCCTTTTCCGGCTCAAGACCATGGCCTCGGATTTGGAGGCACTGAGCCTCATCCTGGCCGCTTCGCACTCGGCCGCGAACCGCTCCAGTGAGAGCTGCAGATCATGTTCCGATGAAGCCAACAGGACCACATCATCCGCAAAAAGCAGAGATGCGATCCTAAGGCCACCAAAACGGATCCCCTCAACACCTCGGCTGCGCCTAGAAATTCTGTCCATGAAAGTAATGAACAGAATCGGTGACAAAGGGCAGCCTTGGCGGAGTCCAACTCTCACTGGAAACGGGCCCGACTTACTGCTGGTAATGTGGACCAGACTCTGACACCGGTTGTACAAGGACCTGACAGCCCGTATCAAATGGCCTGGTACCCCATACTCCCGGAGAACCCCCCACAAGGCCCCCCTTGGGACACGATCGAACGCCTTCTCCAAGTCCACAAAACACATGTAGACCGGTTGGGCGAACTCCCATGTACCCTCCAGGACCCTGCTAAGGGTGTAGAGCTGGTCCAATGTTCCACGACCAGGACGAAAACCACACTGCTCTTCCTGAATCCGAGGTTCGACCATCCGACGGATGTCTCCCTTTAGAATTTTAGGACACATTCTACTTGATCGAGACTTTGAAGATGATCCAAAAGTTGCTGGAGTGATACACCATTGTTCTATGCTGTATGACGGACAAAATTAAGACTTTTACACAACCAGAAGTTGCTACATCCTTGTAGCAGGAGGCTATGACTATTCCTAAGTCAGTTATTAATCTGATTAATGACAGGCTGGCACCAATAACTGAGCAGCTGGCCATGGTAACTGAGAGGCCGGTGCTGGGAAATGAGAAGGAGACTATTCATTTGTGTTAGCATCAGAGAGGCTGGAGGCTAGGATGGACAAGCAGGTGTTAGCATTGGAGAGACAACCAAATAGCATTTTTAGGCTGCTAACTTTGCTACACAAACTTTTTTAAATAAAAAAAACTTTGTTTATGAAGTAAACTTTCTTTAAAGTGCCAATATTATGTGCTTCTCAGGCATATATTTAAACACATATTTAAATGCTATACATTAAAAAAGTATCTATGTCACCTTTAGTTGTTATTAAAATGCTGTTTTCATGTTTAAATAGAAAATAAACTTATCTTCTCATCACTTCTTCTAAATGCCTTGAAATTGGCCTCTGTCTCTTTAAGAACCACCTTCCACTTCTGTCTCACCCATTTAAGCACGCGCAGGGGGCTGCCATGATGCAGTTTACTTGGCATCTGAAAATACATTTCCTCAAAGGTATTTTTAATCTGAAAAGAGCTTCACTGAGTGAGAACTAATGTTGAGAGATCAGAAGACAGTTAGGTTTCACTTTCACTTTCACCCGAGAGCCTGCAGGAGTCATGGGCGGGATGTGTGTGGTGGGGAGTAGGGGTGCTCTGCCATGAGGAAGTTCGGCTTAAAGACATCCCTGGGGCGTTTCTGGTCCCCACCTGTTGTTTTGCTCCTCAAGCATGTCTTCATAAAAACACTGCAGGATTTCTCAAACATGTATGAATAAGTCAAAGCAAGGCTTAGGACATGTTTTTTATGAAAGTATAACATTATAACATGATATAAAACTCAAAAAAGTTGATTTTACATGATATTGCCCCTTTAAAAAGCCCTAACTTGATAGTTCTGTTTTTTCCTCATAATTTGGCTAAAGAAAAAAAAATTCTAGTATCAACCAATAGACTACAGCCTAGTTCAGGTGGTAGCTGTCTGCTTCACAGTAATTTTTATGTTCAATTTATGCTTGACGTCATGTTGAACAGTAAATTCTGTCTAAGGAACACCTGTGAGCATTTTGCTCTGTATATCAACCATTTTTGTTGAAATAGTTTTCTTCATTCAAAAACGTTTGTGTTTAATAACGTAGGTGAACAGCCTAGGCATGCTAGTTGCTAGCCTCTCCAATGCTAACACCAGTTTATCCATGCTAATAGTCGCTAGCCTCTCTGATGCTAACGCAAATAAATAGTCTCCTCCTTTCCCAGTGCCGGCCTCTCAGTTACCAGGGCCAGATTCTCAGTTATTGGTGCGGACTCATCAATAATCAGGTCAATAGCTGGCTTAGGAATAGATATAGCCTCCTGTTACACGGATAAAGCCACTGCTGGTTGCACAATAGTCTTAATTTTTGGCCCTTATACCACACCATATTGACCTGCTATGAAGAAAACCTTGGCACTTCACGACCAAAAAGTGAAAATAAATGTTCTACCAATGTTAAAAGCAGGAGTGACGAGGAAACCCAGGATGTGGCGACATACTGTACAGTCAAGAGGAATATAATGAGACGTTGATACATTAAAAAAAACCCTCTTCTGACCTCTGTGAGGAAATGGCAGCTGTTTTTCAATGAGCTCATAATAGTGGAAGCCCAGGGTTTGTCATGTCTGCTTTATGTTGGTGAATAAGCGCAGACCCACCGGAGTGGATTTCTGGGCGGTGAGTCACAGAGAGGAGAGACTGCAAAGTCAGGCAGATGCATATACCAGAGTGTCCCAGAGCAAAGCACAGTCTGTACACCCAGTTTTGTATCAGTATGAGTCTGTGCAACACAACTTGGCTGATAGCAGACAGTGGCTGTGGGGAGAAATGTGAAAATTCAACAAAAAGCAATCCAAATCCAGAAGGAAAAAAAAACAAATTTAGTAAAAATGCCAAGTGATGTACACCTGAGTACAGTTTTTAAACTTTGTCTTTAAGTACCGATTCATTTCAAAACGAAAAAGTTGTGTAGATGCAAGAAATAAATGAATAAATTGAGAAGTTTTTATAGTGATGAGAAGGTAGTTTGTAGGCTACATTTCCTCAATTAACAACTTCAAATATGTCTAAACTTAAAAGCTGAAATTTGTCTGAAAGTCATTAAGGTTTATGTAATATTTGGTATATAAATGTTTCCATGCCCTAGTGTGTAGGGGTATGACTAAAGCAGATTTTGAATGTGAAAACCATGCGTTTGGAATACATTTCCAAAAAGATCAAATCATTTAGTTTCCTTCTGATGCCAGCAAACTGCTGGGGAACAGAAAAGATGAGAATAAAACTGAAAGCCAAAAACTGAAAGCAGAAAGTTTATTTCAATGTCACTGTATTTTACTCCTTCATTTGGTGAAATATTCCAAGTGAAGTTTTCATTATTAAATAAAAAGTACTAAAAGCAAAACCAAGAAACTCACTGATGTGTTCAGACCTGCTCAGATGTAAAATACATTTCTAAATTAGAAATCTATTAGTATTGCAGGTTTGTTTCTGTTGCCACACACACAAACACACACACACCTGTGTTTGATGATGCTGTCTTCAGCATACACTGGAGTATTTTAAAGCACACTGAGTGTTTGTGTTGTTCCATATCTACACACCTGTGTTTGTCGTTTTCATTGTCTCCATGAATAAAAGCAGAGGTGTTTGTTTGTCTGCACCATCATTACATGAAGTCAGCTGAGGTAATCAGGTTTCCTTCTGTAGCCCGTCATGATGTAACATGTGCTCCATCAGTACAAGCTGCTGATCCAGCCTCTGATTCATGTGATAAGACCCGTGTTTCAGTCTGAACTGGTTCTGTTTATGTGTCTGCGGGCCAGGTAGTTTGGGTGAACATCAAGTGGGTGTTGACAGACAAGTCAGCCAGGCGGATGAATCATTGTCTTTTTATGCCCTGGGTGATAAAAAGTTCAAAAAAGAGAAGATTTAAAAAGCAAAGACGATTCTGTAGTTTCTTTCAGTTTTTTTTCAGTTAATAACCCTGAAAACATTTTACTTAATTTGAGCCTCATAAGCCAACTTTGTAAAAGTTATTTATTAGAGAAATCTAATCATTTTTTACTGATTTCATGCATCCAAAAGATGTCATTAAACAATAATTTCCATGTCGGAGACTTAATGCAATTCTGCAGTTTTAATATACAATATTTTACAGAACTAACTGATCAAATGTCCTCTTGTTGAAGGGTTATTTAAATGATACCACTCAGGTAGTCTTTATAGTCAGTAAAAAGTATCAACTGTCGATCTTGTAATTAAACGTTTGTGGAGAGATAAAAAAAAATTGTAATGAAAGACGGCAGGCTACATGCAGTCCATAACATTCTACATCTTTAATTTTATTTATTTATTTATTTATTTATTTATTTGTTTATTTATTTATTTATTTATTCCTCCACCTTAAGGAACAAAAACATACAAGCTAAATATAAGCAGAGGTCTACAAATTTAAAGTAAAAGCACCTTAACGGAAAATGATTTTGGTAAAAATAAGTTTCATTGACGAGAAAAGTACTTCAGTAAATGTCATAAAACCGTTCACAAAAATTGGGAGAGAGAAATCATAAAATTATTTATACTCCCTCTCTAAGAAATGAACTATATTGAAGTTACCTAACCAAACAGGTTCCACTAAACCAAGGTGAGTAAATTGAGTGTTGTTTTATATTTACTCAGTTGACACGGTTGAGTAAATTCACCACTTCATTTTTAGAGTGCACAAACAAATCCTTTCATGATAAGTTCAGACAGATTTAATTTTGTAACAAGGTGCTAAATTTTAAAGTAAAGAAGTAAAAGTATATATTTTTGTTTTTAAATGTAACAAAATGATAGTAAAAGTAACTAAAAATACTTGACCAAATTACAAATCATCAAAACAATTAAGTGCTGTAACAAAGTAAATGTACTTAGTTTCTATAAACCTCTGCACATAAGTATATATAAGTATATATGTATATAATATTAAGGACATAGCACAGCTCTCAGCTCAGATTTTTTAAAGGAAACTTTTATAATCAAAAGAATCTCATGTTTGTAATTAGTATATTTAATTTTTGTCACAGAAAAGTGATGGATCATGAGAAATAAGCTCTGTTGAGTTCAGATCAAATGTCAAGGATTTTCATTATAAATCTTTGTCTCAGACAGACTCAGTCTGGATGCAGAAAAAGAAACATCTTGCTCATCACTAATAAGAGGACCAACATGTCCACACACGTTGCAGAGTTTGTTTGGCAGTTCGGGGGAGGGCAGCTGTGCGAGTTCACTCAAACATCCTGAGCCACATCAGTAAATACTGTAACACACAGACATGTGGACTGCAGACACACAATACTCACATCTGGACAGATGCTTGACTCCCATCAGTTCTGATCATCGGCCCAAATATAGGACCAGCATGCAGTCGTTTCTGTTTCTGTTCTTAAGCTCCATTCAGTTGTTCTTAGAAGCAAAGTGTGACTGGACACAGAGCATTGGTCACATTTTTAACAAATGTAGTAAAAGTAAGAACTAATAACAGCTGATGGACACTATGTCATCTCATTTAATTGTGTTCAATTTGAGGGAAATAAATCAAGTTATTTCAAGAACATAGATGGCGATTGCTCATCCCTCTCTGGTGACCACAAGCTGTACACACCCTGCTCTGTCTGAAGCTCAACTGCACTTTGTGTGTGTTTGCTCTTTGTCATTATTAACCACGCAGGCTATACTATAAACTATGAAATTAGGAAAAACATCTGCAGCAGCTTTTCAACCTTTTTTTTATTAATTTCCCAACTAATTTTCAGATTCATTTCTAACAGTGTCTTTTAGGCTTATTAAAAAAACTCTTTAAATTTATAACCATGTGGAATATGACAAAAAAAGACACATTTGACACAAGGAAATAAGCCAAATATTTCTGATGAATTAATTAAAATGCTTTAAATCTGCAGAAATCCTGGTGGCTGTTTTTATTTTCTTGCCCAGAGTAATGAAACATCAGTACAAAGGGTTGGACTTGAAAGCGGTAATGCTGCTCTTCCTGAGCAGGCTCCTGACCTCTGACATGTCTGGAGTCAGAAAGGTCAGCAAATGTTGTCTGGTTTATTTGTCCACTTTTCTAAACATCCGTTGTGACTTACTGAGCGTGTACTTATCTATATGTCCATTAGTGTTTGGGTGTGACACTGTCTTATCAGAAATTACCCTGAGAGATAAACAATGGACGGACGCTCAGAGAGGTTAATGTATCTGGCAAATCCTGTTGTCTGGTTTGGTCAAAATGAGGCAAAATTAAAGCTGCAGGGCTCCATTCTGATGGAAAGTAGGCATTTTGAGAAACAACTGATCATGACGAAGTTTCTAACTAAATGATGGACTGTATCTTGGTCCGAACTTTTGCATCACTGCAGAAAACAATAACCCTGATTGTTCAAAGTGTGACGAGGTTAACCAACTTCAAGCGTGACATATTTTATTTATGTTTATGCATAAAAATGCAGCCTAATATCCATGTACAATCAGCTCAGTTCTGCCTCTCAGTCAGCCACCAGGGTTAAATGGAATATTTTATCGTCCATCATCACACATGCTTTGACATTTAACTGTGCGAACCATTCATCAGTGCATCAAAGCCATGTGTGTGTGTGTGTTGACATAAACTCGTGTCACGGTTCTGCATTATTAGTTTTCTCTACGCCATAAGTTTTTACCAGAGTACAGATTTTACTGATGGTGTTCACGCAGACAAAGGAGGGACTGACGAAGCTGCAAATTAAAGAGACACTAAAAGCCTTTGATGACGGATGGAAGGAGGCAGAAACGATTGAAAAAAAAAGAGTTTGAGAACAGAATGAATATGAGTAAAGAAATGTTTAAAGGCACAGTGTGTATGATTTGTTGTTTTCAGCGACATCTAGTGGTTGAGTGGTTGACTCATCCTCCCTGGTCCTCCCCCCACCC
>NW_013952548.1:1193751-1198472 GCF_001266775.1 Austrofundulus limnaeus
TTTTGACCCTATAATTTATTTTAATACGCCAGTTATATATTTATACATTTATTTCCAATAATGATAGGTTTGGTCCTCCATATTAATCCACCTCTAAAAAAGTCTACCTCCACTCCACTTATTATTCTAAATTAGAAGCACCTGTTTGAGGTCGTTAGCTGCATAAAGACACCTGTCCTCCCCACACAATCAGTTAGACTCCAACTACTAACATGGTTAAGACCAAAGAGCTGTCCAGCGACAGAAACAAAATTGTAGACCTCCACAAAGCTGAAATGGGCTATGAGGGAGTTGCCAAGCAGTTTGGTTTAAAAAGATCAACTGCTGAAGCAATATCAATATATAGCTTATCAATGATCCTAAGAAAGATGAGGAATCAGCCCAGAACTACAAGGGAGGAACTTTTTGGTCTGAATTCTACTCGCAGTGTTTGGAGAATGAAGGTTGATGAAAACCATCCCTGATGAAAATTTCAGACCCTGTTTGATTTCTAAGTGGGAGAACTTGCAAAGCTGCAGTTAAATTCTTCTTTTCCTCAGTGTGTGTGCGTGCGTGCGTGCATACATGGATTGCCCCAATACATGAATTGCCCCAAATGTCATATAGGCACATGTTTAATGATCACCTCTTTTCCATTTGGTTAGATTTAAACTTTTAAAATGAAAATAATATATATTGAGTTACAAAGAACAAAATAAAAATGTGATTCAATCAGAAGAGAAAATTTGTAAATGTGTGTAAAACTTCGAAAACTTTTACGATTAAATTAATACTGGGAAGTTGTTGTACATGTGCCTGGTTTACAGAGTCTTTTCAGTTATTTTAACTTTTCTTTTTCTTGCTGTCTGTGTGTGTCTCAGCCTTCCTTCTTGGGATATTTGTGCTTGGCCAGTCTGACAAACTCTTCAGCGCTGTCCAGTGAAACCAGGCGATCCTGAAGGAAACATGGAGGGACAATTATCACAAAACAATTCAAGATCACACCTTTAAGTAAATGAAGAAGAACAAATAACTATGAGAGGCCCTTTAGGCCATAATTCGAACTGATAGTAAATGTGAGAGAGTTTGATAGTATATGTGAGAGAGTTTCATAGTATGTTTAAGAGAGTTTCATAGTATGTTTAAGAGAGTTTGATAGTATATGTGAGAGAGTTTCATAGTTTGAGAGAGTTTCATAGTATGTGTAAGAGAGTTTGATAGTATGTTTAAAAGAGTTTCATAGTATGTGTGAGAGAGTTTGATAGTGTATGTGAGAGAGTTTCATAGTATGTTTAAGAGAGTTTGATAGTATGTGTAAGAGAGTTTGATACTATGTGTAAGAGAGTTTGATAGTAAATGTGAGAGAGTTTGATAGTATGTGTGAGAGAGTTTGATAGTATATGTGAGAGTTTCATAGTATATGTGAGAGAGTTTGATAGTGTATGTGAGAGAGTTTCATAGTATATGTGAGAGAGTTTCATAGTATGTGTGAGAGAGTTTGATAGTATATGTGAGAGTTTCATAGTATGTCTGAGAGAGTTTGATAGTACATTTGAGAGAGTTTGATAGTATATGTGAGAGAGTTTCATAGTATGTCTGAGAGAGTTTGATAGTACATTTGAGAGAGTTTGATAGTATATGTGAGAGAGTTTCATAGTATGTCTGAGAGAGTTTGATAGTGTATGTGAGAGAGTTTCATAGTATATGTGAGAGAGTTTCATAGTATGTGTGAGAGAGTTTGATAGTATATGTGAGAGTTTCATAGTATGTGTGAGAGAGTTTGATAGTGTATGTGAGAGAGTTTCATAGTATATGTGAGAGAGTTTCATAGTATGTGTGAGAGAGTTTGATAGTATATGTGAGAGTTTCATAGTATATGTGAGAGTTTCATAGTATGTGTGAGAGAGTTTGATAGTAAATGTGAGAGAGTTTCATAGTATATGTGAGAGAGTTTCATAGTATATGTGAGAGAGTTTGATAGTATATGTGAGAGAGTTTCATAGTATATGTGAGAGAGTTTCATAGTATATGTGAGAGAGTTTCATAGTATGTGTGAGAGAGTTTCATAGTATGTGTGAGAGAGTTTCATAGTATGTGTAAGAGAGTTTGATAGTATGTGAGAGAGTTTCATAGTATATGTGAGAGAGTTTCATAGTATGTCTGAGAGAGTTTGATAGTACATTTGAGAGAGTTTGATAGTATATGTGAGAGAGTTTCATAGTATGTCTGAGAGAGTTTGATAGTACATTTGAGAGAGTTTGAAAGTATGTGTGAGGGGGTTTTTATAGTACATGTGAGAGCAAGTTTGAATTATGGCCTAAAGGTCCTCTCATAAATAACTCCTGCTTTCATTCACATCTAACTTTAATTACATCCTAACTTTGATATATTTTATTTCACAAATTGTCAGATCTATAAGCGGCTATCATTGCTTTTTAACATTATCACTACATTAAACAAGTCTGAGCTGTTGGCAATTGATTGCCAAGGAGAAAAAAAATAATGGAAAGAAAGGGCAGTAAAGATTAGGACTGAATGTACAAAAAACATGAAATGGATGGAACTGTTTGTATTTTTCTTACAAAGGCTGCTTTAAAAGATTTACAGCACATGCTGACTGAAAAAGTTGTGGAAGCTTTTGTGTGTGTTTGTGTACCATAACATAAAGGTATCTGTTGTGATGTTCTGTCCCTGGCGGGAACAGAGATGTGTGGTCCAGCAGCTGTGTCAACAGTTCAGTAGCTTTGCCGAGATGCTCCTGATCTGGACCGAACCGGCTCTTCCGGTTCACACACAGCAAGGAGTCCACCTCACACTGGTAACCTGCAGAGAGAAAAGGGGGAAATGAAGTTTAGGTACAGAATTATAGATGCTGACAGAAGTCTGCGCAGACAGTCAACCAGCTGAACGTGTTTTTCTGTTGGTTCAACTCTGGAAGAAACTCAGCTTCATCTTCACACAGGAGCTTTTTTCACCCTGAATGTCAGTCCCAACGTCACTCATCGGTGCATGGCTCCGCTCTCTGCTTTACTGTATCTCCATTAGTCAGCAACAGTAACAGAAAGAGAGACAGAACTGGAGCAAGGCTGCTGGTCCAGATGGTGTCAACCCCAGGGACCTAAAAGCCTGGGTGGGATTCTTGGGATGTCTTCAATCAAAGCCTGAGTCCAGAGAAGAACACACAGCGTCTCTGTTTCTCAAAAAAAATCTCATCTGTCTCCTTTCTGCTTCCTCTAACACCTGAACATGTTGTTGTTAATAAGAAAGGAAATACTTTTCTTTTTGTTTAGAAGTTGTTGATTACAAGGCTGCAGTGTTCATCTGCAAACTGGCTGGACTTATTTTGTGTTTTTCACTATTTGCAGCATGGTGCTGTACATCGTCTGTGTGGTGAGCACAGATTTTTTTTTTCAGCATAAGAGTCTGTGATGGGAAATACTGAACAAAGTGGTACGGAAGGTCAGATCTGCCCTGAGGAATGGACCTGAAGCTTCTGGAACTTCAAAAAAAAAAAAAAAAAAAGAATCTGTTGCTGGTGAACATGAAAACTCTCTGCACCTTGCACTGAATAAACAAAGCTGAGTTTTTAATGGTTTTTGCTGCTCTGCTCCAGAAAATAAATCCTGTTACAGGAAAATTACACTAAAGTTTCCACTTTCAGTTGAGTTTAATTCTTCTGATGCTTTGAAACAACATAATTTACTGGAGAGTTTGGAAGTTTTCAAGATAATTTTTGCTATCGATGAGGTTAAATGAGTGAATAAGCAGTTTTGAAACACATGACCACATATGTTGTGCCTAAAACAATGACACAAATTGTAAATCAGCGTATTAAGTTCCGTATAAAACAACAGATTGTAACCAGCTCACACCAGTCTTGTAAAAGCTGGTTGGATCACAAGCCAGTGTAGTGCCTTTATGATTTCCTGAAGCAAACCGTGAGCAGCACAGAGCAGAAATGATGTGGATGGACAGCTCAGAGTCTCACCCAGCTGCAGCAGGATCTTCTTCCATCGATACCTGACCTCCCGTCTGGCGTAGCACAAAGTGTGGATGTCATAGTTCAGCTTCTCCCATTCCTGCAGACAAAAAAACAACAACATGTATTTTTACTTTTATTACCTTTGCCTTTTTTTGACAAAGTGAAAAGCTGAGATAGAAATTTGCATGTGAATTTTTTTATTTAGAGGGGCACTAGCTTTTGATATTTTACTCACACTGAATAAAATATTCATTACTGTGATGATAACACGCTGGTGATTTGAACATACATATATTGTTATCAGTGGTGGGATGTAACAAAGTATATTATTAATGTAGTGTCTGTACTTTAGAGATTTAATAATGGGTACTTTTGACTTTTACTCCACTACATTTCACATTAGCTGTACTTTCTACTCCAGTACATTTCTGTAATACATGCAATTACAAATTACATTTATGTCAAATTACATTGTTTTAATTGGGTTTTTTTAGTTTGAAAGTCATTAGTGGTGAGAGGGGAACTGCTGTAATTGGTCCACCATTAAATAAATACCATTAGACCCTCCTTCAAGATGAGCAGGGCAATTCCTGCTGGAGCATCAGCGTCAGAACATGCACACCCAAAATGGATTCAATTTAATTCAGCTTATTTACATATATAATGCCAAGTCACAACATACAGCGGGTAAAATAAGTATTGAACACGTCACCATTTTTCTCAGTAAATATATTACTAGAGGTGCTAATGACATGAAATT
>NW_013952548.1:1201374-1203707 GCF_001266775.1 Austrofundulus limnaeus
CCACTTTACAACACGTTAAACTTAAAAAAGCGGTGTTTAAAATGCTGTTTAATATACCAGAACACTGTAAAATACGCCGTATGGTTTGATTTCTTTGTATGTATGGATCACTTGGGTTGTTAGCGACATCTGGTGAAAATTTCATGTCATTAGCACCTCTAGTAATATTTTCACTGAGTAAAATGGTGACGTGTTCAATACTTATTTTACCCGCTGTATGTCGTCTCAGAGCACTGTACAAGAATTTATCTAAAGAAGCCAACAGATTGTGTTGAATCACTTCATCACAGTTTCCCATCCTGAGCCACTGGTGACAGTGGAGAGGAAAAACTCCCTTTAACAGGAAGAAACCTCCAGTAGAACCAGGCTCAGGACAGGCAGCCATCTGCCTCGACCTGGGTTTGAGGGGACAGGAAAGAGAGACAGACAAACACAGAAGAACTGGTCCAGGTGTATATTCCTCTGAAAGAGAGACAAAAAAACACGTCATTGGTAGAAATAATTAAAACAAACATGTAAAGGAGAGAGACTAAAGACAGCAGCAGAGTGAGGACATGTGCTCATTTTATCCTCCAGTAGTCTGAACCTATAGCAGCAGAACTAAGGAGTAACTCAGGATTTATCAAAATGGAAAGTTAAAAAAAATAACTTGTTGAGAGTTGATAGAGGAGGTTGGTGGAGAATTCACAGCTTCTAGCTGTTGTCACAATCTCTGATGATGCACAGAATCACAAGTGTGAACAGTGTCACACAGGGTAAACACAAAAACGTGCATTATCTGCAGCATTGTTCACTAAAACGGCACCATTTATATATTAAGAAATACAGTAGGCAAATTTCATGGTATTGTAGATCAGTGATTCCCAAAGCTGGGGTCGGGACCCCTATGTGGGTCACAAAATATCAAGGAAGTGTCCGCAGATGATTTCCATACTTCAATTTAAATGCAAATAAATTTCTAATGGAATATACTGTATTTTCACCCTGATTATTGAAAATTATTTAACATACAATAATCATATTTGAATAAAAGTATTATTGTAGTTACTAGGGTTGTTTATGTTGTTATTATGCCCATATTAGCAAAGTTTGCTTAAGTAAACCAGTAATATCTGGGGTCACAAGTTTCTACAACTGTAATTTTGTGGGCCTGAAGCTTAAAAGTTTGAAAACCTTTGTTATAGATCTTTAGGGAATGCAAGTACTTTTAATACTTTAAACAGTTTTAAAAGCAAGTTCTTACTTTTACTCAAATAAAACGTTAATATGGTACTTTAATATGGTTACTTTTACCTTTAGAGTATGTTTTTGTCTGTTTTTCTGTACTTCAGTACAGTGTTTGAATACCACTGATTGTTATAAGCATCAATTTTCCATGACTCTCTTCTATAAATCAACAAAATAATAAAACAGATTTTACTGAATGATTCCTCCAGTGCCCCCCATCCCAGTATGTTACAGAGCCACTCACATGTTGTGCGACCTCATGCTGACAGCCTCACGACATGCTGGGAATGCTTCAGTAAATGTTCGTTTACCCGGTCAGCCCGCTGTCCCACGTTTTCATTAGGGAATTCTTTTATCAACACAATGTGCCCACTGTGTCCCACAGGCAGCTATTCTCAACACGGTCACATGTTCACCCAACAATCTGAACCCTCTGAGCTGCTCTGTGGAAGCTTCCTGGACTGCTGTCGCAACATTTGAGGAAACTTTAGCAGTGATTCACCCGGCAGGAAACCCATCACCTCTATATTAAAATTAAACTTCTTGTAAAATATTGCCTGTTTTTCTGTGTATATTATAGTGTCAAACTCTTAATGATATCAATATATATTTTAAATGAAGTGTTTCTCTTTAGTCCTTATTTGTACTAATACAATGTACAAAATATTTCTACTTTCTAGGAACAAAATAAGCTGACAGTTATTAGACTTTACTCAGAGGTGAGCTGAACACAGTCAGAGAAGATGGATTCAAGTTGGTGTTCCTAGTTTCTTTTAGTTTTTCTGAAACGTGGGTCCAGTTACTGATGTGACTCAACCTGAAAGAGGATAAAAGAGCCCTTTGAGAGTCACCTGAGTGTCCTTTTATTTGATTGGTTGATTATAATAATGAAGTCCAGCTGAGCAAATAACTTCTGATGCTAGGTTGACCTTTGAGTGCACCTGAAATATTTTAAATTAGACATGGCTGACTGACATGTTGGTGCTTTGATTCCCAAAAGGTAATTTGAGAAACATGTCTTTAACTTTTGTTTACACACACACACACACACACACACACACACACACACACACACACACACACACACACACACACACACACACACA
>NW_013952548.1:1203717-1206233 GCF_001266775.1 Austrofundulus limnaeus
GGTTAACATTAGGGCTGTGCATTGGCGAGAATTTGGTGATATGATACATATCATGATACAAGGGTCACAATATGAAATATGGTGATATATTGTGACACTGTAAGCAAGGCAAATTGTTGCCATTTTTATCCAATATTCTTATTTTGAAAAAAGGTTTTATTTTCATGCAGTCAGAAGAGCACAGCATTTATATTTTACATTTGTTCTCACAACCTCCATCCATTAAACCTTAAATAAGTATCAGAAATTGGGTATCAAGAAATGAAAAATCGCAATACTTCAATGTATCAATATTTTTCTTGCACCCCTAATTAGCCTAATTAGCTTACAAATTTGCCTTTTAAAAGTGCTGAATCGACCTTTATGTCATGTTTTTTAATCTATTTTTGATTTTAAAAAATTACTTTATATTTTTAAAGTTAATTAAATCTTCTCAAAGTTGCAGTTTTGTGTTAAATATGTATTATGTATATTATATACAGTATATATATATAGATTACCTGAACATCTGATAGCAGCTATTATTTTATTACTTTACAGATTTAGAGTAAAGAAAAAATATATATTTTAATTTAGTTCTGTGACTGAGTTACTATGTGCAGCATTTTGACACAATTTTAAGAATAAGTCGTAACAGTATCAGTGTCAATAAGTTCTTTTTTTCTTTTTAATGCACGTATTTTTCTTGTTGCTCTTTCGTGCCCAGCAACATATTTCTGTTACCTCTGTAGCCTGATCAGCCTGGTCTCTCATGTTGATAAAAGCCTGCAGTTCTCTGTCTGATCCACGTCTGATGGACTCAGAGGGTATGTTTGAGCTGGCCCACAGATCTGCCGTTCTTCTCCGGCTCTGGTGGTTTTCCCACCGACTTCTTCCCGATGGAGGTCCAAAGAGGCTCTCCTCATCCGTGTTACTGTCGCTGGACTCGCTGGATAAAAGTCCTGTTTGTTTGTAAGCTGAAGTGTTGTGCATGCTGAGGAGACAAGTCGGCGGTGAGCAGAAGTAATTAGTTAAAAAAAGTGAGGAAAACTTGAGCAGAGCATTTGTGTTCATCACATCCATCAGATATGATGTTTCTCTTACCATAAAATAGCCTTCTTCTCTTCTCGGTTGTGCTTTGGGACGTGACAGCAGCAGAGAGTGAAATTAGCCCCCATTTCCAAACAACAAGGGGTCAAAGTGGATCTATGTTCCTTCAAAATACCAAACAGTTCTCCGTTTTGTTAAAAATAGCATAAATCTTTCCAGAATCCTTGTAATTTAAAAATTCCAAATAAAAATAATACAACTTTTAAATGTCCAGGAGTAAAAACATTTAGGCCACATCCTAACTTGTTGTGTCCTCCTCTCTATCCTGGCCTGACAAACAGCCCCTCCTGGCTCCGGTGAGAGCTATCTGCCAATTATCCACGTGAATAGAAACAGGAGACAACAACACACAACAACACACAAACACATGGGACAGCTCAGGAATGAATGACACATTTATTCTGCAACTACTGATGGTGCAGAATGAAGGGATGCAGGCAGAGACTTATTACTTTATTTCGCAAACAAAGGTTCTCTTTAAAATTTAAATATCCTTACATTATCTCAAAAAGTGCTTTGATTAAAAATAATCTTTTTTTACAGTGGTTGATGGGATAATATTCTGTTTATGTCCATGACAAATTTGTTTTTTACCCAAACTAATGATCATTTTTTAATAGTCAGCAAAACATCCAGTTTTTAGTCTCAAAGTTGTTCAAGTTCTCCCCAAAAGAGGGCAGCATTGTCTCATTGCATACACTGGACCTGTTCTCACTCTATGTGAGTTTAGATATACATCAGGATCACATTTTGTTATAAGTCATCCTTTTTAGACATAAATGTAAGTAAAACCAAAGAAATGATTACTGATTTCAGACGAAACAGAAATGCCATCTCTCTGAACTTAAATGATCAGGTGGTTGAAGTTGTGGAAGAGTGTAAATATCTGGGTACCAACATGGGTACTCTATGTAAGAAAGCCCACCGACATGCACTTTTATCACAAACAAAATAATTTTAACGTTGTTTTATGAGAATATTTTATTGAATCTGTTTTTACTTTTTTCTTTTATTTGCTAGTACAGGGCATTGACACAGAAACAAAAAACATGCATACACCACATTATAAGTCTTTGCAGCAAAATTGCCAAATGTTTCACTAAATAACTTCTCTACTGTCCACAAGATGGCTTAAGAAGGCTCAGGCAATTTTAGCTGAGCCCACTGGTCAGAGAGTTTTCTCTCCATCAGGACAACGATTTGCCTTTTTTTTAAACTCATTTCATATAAAAATAAAAATTTTATACACAATAAAGAAAAAAATCACAGAAAGGAGGCAGAAAGAAGAAAAGGAATCTTAATATATCTGCCCCTTTTGTTCCAAAATTAATTTCAAACAATAATAACCACAAAACAAAATAAAAACTTCAATTCCTTTTCAAACAACAACTTTTGATATACATTATTCAGTTTCATATTTCTTCAAC